>NC_134484.1:309276147-309458647 GCF_040206685.1 Ascaphus truei | reverse complement strand
CGCCTGTTTCGCCATCATTGGCGGAACCACCGCCGGGGGCGTGGCCACGGCTACGTCGAAAGTTCAACACATAATAAGGCAGCGGTGCCAGTAATGTCTGTGACATGCGCGGGTGGCAGGGGGGGTGCACGTGCACAGCGCTAACCGCAAGCTGCAGTCTGTGAGGGAGATAGTGATATTGCGACGGGAGGGGGCGTGATCGTGCATGTACGGGGGCGTGGCCATGACATGACGCGGCTGGTTCGCCATCATTGTGTGAAACGATGGTGGGGGCGTGGCCATGCCTCTGTCACAGGCTTTGCTAAAATGTTGATAGAGTTGTACAAAACCCTAGATCACGGCGCGCCTGCACCTTCAGTGTGACGGGGCGTACTGTGCCCACTGGCGGTGCTTACACGCACAGCGCAGGGCGCACCGTGCACGCAAACATTACTGTGACCGCTGCTTTAATTTTAGCACTGTGTTTAACTTGCAGTACAGCGGACCTGTTAAATGTGCGCCGACGCATGTAGTCGTCCATGAGTGACTGGGGGGCAGGTGTTACCGCGCACTATGCACACAGATGCGCGCGCTATGCAAGTCACTGTGACCGCAGCATAACACAACTTGTAATGGAAGCATATGTGTACCTTATGCATTAACATGTACACTGATTAACAGCATAATAAAAAAATATTCAGAATAATATAAACATTGTGATGCAAATGGTGAAAAGTATGTCCTTTGTATTTCAGAAATATCACTCTGACATGGACTCACAATCAATGAATTTACCTGGCTACACAAAGAGAGTTTGCTGATTTGAGACGTGTCTCACAGTTTAAATGAATGTTACTATGGTTGCTAACACTAATGCTGATTTAATCAGTGACGCTTATTTCTGCTTGTAGTGAATGTAACTTCATCATTTAACTATTAGTGATGTTACATTTCGTTATTCATAACATTAATGACATTTAAACTCATACTAACTCTATCATTATATGTAACTTTTTAACAATAATTTTAATTATGTTAACTAAATTTATTTAGAATGATTGCATTATGTATATGATTTCCATAAGTTGGACATATAGCATTAACTATAACAAAAGTGACTTGATAATATTTTGAACATCATTTTTCTTCACAGTTAATGAAATGCATGACAAATGAAACTTTTCACATCTATATTTGTTTTTTACAATAATTTTCTTATAAGTCTTATCAAAAATGTCCAAGCTTCGAACATTATAAATTACAACATGTAACATTTGCCAGCTGAGCTTACAGATCACACATTATGTATACTTTTTTAAACAATCCATATAGTAGTTACAAATTTTCATGGTTGTTAACATACACGTTCATAATATGTAATTCATCAACAGATATATCAAAATAAGATACAAATGCAATCCTAGCAATGGATTTTGATGAACATTACAATTAGTTACACTGTTGTTGACAACTAAGAATCAGCACGAAAATAGTTTTAGTTCAAGTTAGGACAATGAGTGTGATGACATCACATATTTAGTTAGAACACTAGTGAAGGTTGATAACATTTTCACGTTCTTTCACTCACATACACCAGCAACAGAGATTAACAAAGGCTACACAGATTTGTATAGAAAGCTTTGCAAAAACATACACAAATGGAGCTTCAATAATGTTGACTTGTGCTTAATCAAAGTAGTCATGTAGCATCAGTTGTTGCTGTATCCACGGATTGGTTCATATATGCATCCCTTAACCATGAACTCAGTTATTGTGCAAGTCTCGCATTTGTTAGCAATAATGTGCAGTAATTTTGACATCTACACTATGAAATATTGATAACAAGCATATAGGACAGCAAGCATTAAATCTAATTTGCATTTGGACAACATTGATCATTCATACATACATGATATAAGCCAAAACATTTATATTAGTTAAATATTACATATAAAAAATATACATACCATATCAAGATGTGCTTGCCCAAAGAACACAGATGTTAAATGTGAGGAGGAGGAGAACAAACACTATCCTATGATGATAAGAAGGTGACACATGTCATTCAACCACACTTTCAGGACAGTATTTGATGATATTCATATCTACCTTGTTGGTTACCTGAAAAATAGTTGTCGATCACATTCTGACGTGTCTCGACACCACTGGCTGTCTGCGCATTGTCACCTGCAGCATATACGGGATGCTCTTCCTCAAGCCCCTCCACTATGTCGCCTTCAAGGTATATTGTCGCAATGCTATATTGTGCAGAATGCAACAACAAATGACTATGTCAGAAACCTTCTCAGGCTTATAATTTAATGCACCGCCAGTTTTATCTAAACACCTGAACCGACTTTTCAACAGTCCAAATGTACGCTCGATAACTGACCGAGTGCAACATTATATTGGTCCCTGCAGGTGATTGCAGATTAGCCAATGGTGTCAAAAGCCACGGTCGTATCCCGTAACCTGAGTCGCCTATAATAGAGTGTGAAAATTAATGTACAGACGAAACATTGTATTAATGTTGTCACATATGTTTCATTGTCAATTTAGATTATTGTTGAAGCCAAAATATTTCTGAATTTATATTTCATGTCCCATGTCTGAGGTGATATCTAAACATGCACATATATCATGTTCACACAATAAAAACATATTTCAATAATGATCACTTACACAATCATATATAGTATATGGAAAATTTGCATTAGGTGACGATACCGATGTTGTATTACAATATGTGAAATCATATATCTCAAGTAACACATGGCTTGTTGGGCACTTGTGTTGTAGTGTTATTGTGTGTGTGGGTGTAGGTGGACATATTAGTAAATATCTATCCAATACACTATTATGGTAAAGAGAATATGAAAATTGCACAATCATTATGTTAAATCTTATTTGCCATTATGATAAAAAGCTCATTTCTAAAACACAATTTTATAAGTGACCAAATTAGACATGATGACATATGTATGTTAACACTTCGGAATATGTACTCACCCACCAGCCAACCATGCCCAAAATTCCCATTTTCAAAGGCATGGAAAACTGATGAGTTTCTAAGGATAGATGAATCATGGCTGGAACCACAGAATCTGGCTACCACATTAATTATCTTCATCGTGGCATCGCATACCACCTGCACATTCAGGGAATGGTAGTGTTTCCTATTACGGTATGCATGCTCACCCTGACTAGGCGGGATCAAGGCAACATGGGTGCAATCGATGGCACACATCACACATGGCATCCCGGCTATGTTATAAAAGCCATTTCTGACTTCCAGCCACTCTGTCTGGTCTCTAGGAAAATGAATATAATTCCTAGCGCGTCTAGTCAGTGCACATAGAAACTGGCTAAAGGCCCGCGAGAATGATGACTGCGAGACCCCGCCCACTATGCCCACAGTTGTTTGAAAAGACGCAGAAGCCAGAAAATGTAATGAGCACAGCATTTTAACTAGACCAGGGACTGCACGAACTCTGCTTGTTAAACTATCCAAATCTGCTCTTAGTTCTTCGCAAAGACCTAAGATTGCTGCTGAACTCAATCTATAACGATTTATAATCTCCTCTTCACTCAGGCCATCTAAAAGTGTTCTTTCACGGTACACACGTGGACGGGCTACCAACACATCTCTCCTCTGTCTTCTCCTCCTATCCCTCTCCTGTCCCTCTCCTCTCCCTCTCACATCCTGTCTATTTTGTCCCTCCTGCAAAACAAGCCTCCGCCTTCTCATTAGCAAACGCCTGGTTTGCATATCCATGTCGACGTCACAAGGAGGGTTGATTGTCCCTCCTTTAAATACAAATGTGATTAGGTCACGTGACTGAATTAAATTAACCTGTTGTCTAAATATATTAGCATTTTGAAGCCATATTACTGTTGACGAACAATGAGTAACTGTTAATTTGCACATAAAAACATTGTGAGGTTATAATGAGACATGTTTGTAAATGACTATACAACATTGGTTACAACAAGGTAACAACACATTCAAAATGCTTTCAATTTGTATGTACACAAGTGTGTGCAATAACATTTCTTTACATGAATGTAGAGAAATATATAAGAGCACATTGCCGGATGAAGATGTTTATTAAGAATATTTGTGTCATTTCACATTGTCATTTGTGCTTCAAATAATATCCATCAATACTAAAATTAAGTATAATGTGAATTCATTATTTACTATATCCATATCTCATTTGTGATGTCATTGTTGTCTGAAGAACAGTAGTAACATGCAAGTGTTGCAGAGCATTGTGTCCAATGTATTCATGGAATGTTAATGTGTGTACACAATTGGTAACAGTATTGTTTCTGTACTACAGAGAGGGCATGCCTACAAAACATGTAAATATTAGCAATATGCATAATGTGTGACTTGCAACATGCTTTTAACATTATAAACATTATGAAATAAATGTCAACATTTTCAACACGAGCCTTGTTATTATTATAAGGTATTTCATGTTAATGAAGTATATAATTTGTTATGTTGACAAACATGATTCATCTTATATGAAGTGTTCCTTTAAGAGACTAGCCAAAGACTTACCATTAATAATACATTGATTTATTCTGTAACTAATCATAGTACTAAAAACTGATATATTTAAAACATCATACACGTAAAAGGTTACACTATTATGTCAATAACATGAACTAGTTAATGTAACAAATCATGTATTTCAAAGACCACAGAATCAATAATACAAACTAATATGTGTTAGCCCCATTGACAGCATGCTAACAATATATATTCAAGAAGCATTTTTTTTCTAAGTGCTGACCCGCTGCTCATCAGCAGCCTCTCACCTTCAACTTGCCAACTTTTTCTTGCGTGGCTGATTCGCCATAAAAACGCCATTCTACAGTGGCGAATAGCTGCGCTAAGCTACTCGCCACTACTAGAATACAGAGTGGCGGAAAATGTGTCTATTTTAGGCGGAAAGTGCCTTCTCGCCTCGCCACCGGCGGGGAAAAAATACCGCCAACAAAACAGGCGTTTTTTTTTATTCTCACCACTTTCTCACCCCTTACTGATTAGGGGTAGGCATTTTTGGCGGGAAACTGGCGAGAATTGCCTTTCCGCCGCTTACTGCATGAACCCCATGGTTGTAGAATTCCTGTAAAAATTTTATAGTACAGATTTGAGAAACCATCTGGGCTAGGCGCCTTTGATGGTTTCAATTAGTTAGTTCTCTCTGGGTTATTTTTGCATTTAACATTTTATAGTCTTCCTTTGCCAATTTTGGGAGGTTGCAATCTCTAAAATAATCCTCAATCTGAGACGGGTCAGGGATTTTAGCATTTGGGGTTGAGTTATCTTGGTCATAGAGGTTCGTATAAAATTTAGCAAATTCCTCAGCTATGCTAGAGGGGTTGTGAGTCACTTCTCCTCCCTTCATTCTAATAGCGGGCACCAAAGTTCTCGACCTGATCCCTCTGAGTTTATATGCCAGTAAACGGTGCGCTTTGTCTCCCTTATCATAATAAGTCTGTTTAGACAATAAAGGGCCTTCTCCATGTCTTCTAGTCGCAACCTCTTAAGTTCTTCTCTAGCCTGACTAAGAATTTTATAAATTTTCCTTGACAGGTTTTTTTTATGTGAAAATTCTAATTGTACAATTTTTTCCGTTAAACTTTTTTGTTTCTCTATTTTTATTCTTTTTCTGTGTGATGCTATTGAGATAAGCTCTCCTCTGATCATGGCTTTATGGGCTTCCCATAGAGTCAGTGTCGACTCTACAGACGCCTTGTTAATATGGAAATAATTTTTAAGCAACTTTTCAAATTGAGTACTAATCTTTGAGTGATTAAGTAGGGAGTCGTTAATCCTCCAATGGAACGATCGAGTCCTGATAAATGGGGGCTCAAACAGGATCGCCACTGGGGCGTGGTCACGTAATTGGCCCTATATCCAAATTAGCCAACACCTCTAAGATACCCCAGGGACACAAATATATTATCGATGCTGGTGTACAAATCGTATTGGGGTGAGTAAAAAGAGTAATTCCTCTATCCTTCATGTGAGCCATGCCAAGCATCTCACAATCCAAATTATTTAAGTAGCAGTCTGAATTTCTTTGCTACACTGTATGTCATTGTAGAGTGTGATTGCTTTTTGTGGGTGGACTTGTCCATATCTGGATCTGGTACAATATTACAATCACCTCCTAGGATCAGCAGCTGGTCCCAGCCTATCTCCCATGGATTCCAATGTTTCCCTTAAAAAATCAATTTGACCGTTGATGGACACGTAAACAATTACTAACATAATCTTTTGGCCTGAGAGGAGCCCATGATCCACGAGGGACGTCCCTCCTTGGTCTCTCTTAACCTCCAATACCTGGAACGGGATATCCTGTTTTATCAGTATCGCAACTGCCCTTTTTTTACTAGTAAAAGATTAGTAAAATATAGGGAATGTCCCGCTGAAAGTATTTGGTGGCTCCTGAGTTTCAAAATGTGTCTCCTGTAGAAAAATAATATCTTCCTTCAGATTCCTACATTCCTTTGGGCCAATATTCACTTAACTTTACTATTGAGGCCTTTAACATTCAGGGATACTAACTTCAATGGTGCTTGGCAAGTCATTCCCAATATTGTGTGTCTCTCTCTCTCATGTGAAAGTTGTGAACATACACTGGCGACACACTTTATTCGAGCTCGGCTAGTCCCACGAATTCGGGTATACCCGGGTGTATTGAGGTTTGTGACTGTTTTCTGCCCGAGTGCATTGAGGTATTTTCCAAGCAGGGATTGAAGCATTTTATTCCCGCTGGCTGCAATACTGCACAGTATATATATATATACTGCATTAAAATTCATGAATTTATGCCATCTGGTAGACACGCGAAGCATTGCAGCCTATTAAATCCTAATCATTATCATTTAACAGATCAGCCGCCCGTCAGCCAGGCATGAACCCAGGCTGGGAAGGCAAATGCAACGGGGCTTGTCAGAGGTGAGGAGCGGCGCATTCCAGGTATCTGCCAGGTACATACTGGGTATTTGCTCGAATAAAGTGTGTCGGTGCAGTAGAGGTTTAATGGTAGTTGTGAACTGATGGGGGTAGAAAACAAAATGATAGATCTTTCCCCCTCCTGAAACTTGGGTAATAATAATAAAAAATAAAATAAAAATTAAACTGTATAGAAAGATTAGTGTAACGAGCTACTCATCCCAGTTTTGCGGCCAGACTCTACAAGGCCTGTTGGGCATATGGCCCTACTGGGAGCGACCTGACATCAGGCATACAATGCTTTCACCCACCTCACGCAACCCGCCTTCTTCTATTTTCACTCCCCTGATCGCACCATCACCAAAACTTAAAGTATATGTATAATGAGAAGAAGGGGAAAGGGAAAGATACCCCTTAATAAACACACCAATTCCTTACAACAGTGAGGCCGGCAAACAAATCAGACCTTTCGTGTTAGAATACACTGTGTCTATAGGCACAAATATTGGGCTCTGGGCTCTGTGAGCTCTATCCATCTTGTAGCTGAGGGTCAATTGACAAGAACAGTCTCTTAAGGTATGCCTGAAGGACTTCCGTGGACACCAACTGAGGGATATGGTGAATTTGTAGGTTTTGTCTTCGCTGCCTGTTCTCCAGGTCATCCATACCATCCCTCATAGCTGATATGTCATTGTTGAGACGCAGGTCCTAATAGTCAGTATTTGCCTGGTTTTGTAAAGATACGTCCATCTTATTTTCCATCTCCGTAGTTCTTTGGGCCAATAAAGAAACTTCTGATTTAAATTCCTTTACAGCTCATTCTAGGGCAGCCTGAAAACCTGCTTGCATTTCTTTAAGCATATTCTAGAGGTCCTGCTTTGTGATCACTGTATCTCCATCAGTCATATACAGATGCAGCAATGAGGATCCGAACACTTGCCTTTGAAAATCTGGGGTAATCTCCCAGTAATGCTGCAACATTTTTGTGAAATTTCTGCAGGCAGACTAATGGCCAAAACAAAAAGAAAACGAGTGCGCCAAGAGACTCCAAATCTAGATATCTAAAAAGGCAATAAAAGATTAACCAATCTTAAAATAGAACATAAATTGAATACCTGAATTAGGATACAAAAACATGTGACATGAACCAATCCGTAGCATACACAAATGTAAGGGTCTGGTACCAATTTCTATGGCATGTAAAGATATCTGAATGAGATATGTGTTTAAACCAAAAACACAAAGATTGCAGCTTCCAAAGCAAATGAACCCCAGTCCTTGGTGGGGTGAAGACTACAAAGAAAATTAAAGGAAGCGCAATCAATTGGGTATTGGTAATAGGACACCTTTATTAACTAGGATGGGCAAAAATAAAAAGTAATTAATGATCAATGATAGACAGAAGTGTAAAGTCAATATGAAATAAATGCCCTAAGTGGTGCCAAATGATGCAGACTGCTGCTAGTATGTGTCAGAGAAAAAGGGGCCACAGGAGCAATGAAGACTCCTCGTGATGGTCACAGTCCCACGACCATCTGATACAGTAGGCACCAATGGAAGAACAGGAAGGGGGAACAGATGTAAATGGGGTGCCGATGTGAGCCACAGTGCTCAATGAGCTCACCAAACTTCCGCTGGCTACTGCTCCGGCTGGATGAATCCCCCAGATTCATTACCTACAGTAACTGGGTTCATTAAACCTGAGAGAACATGACCCATTATACTGTGGAGAACAATTGTGCATGTCCACACATTTAACGCATTCCCAAAAAGTATGAACTTTATGGCTAAAGCGTAGTGACGCAAATTTTTCACATTTAGCTCTGATATGGTTAAGGAATCATTTCACATACTAATGGAGAAATGAAGTAATTGAAGTTAACTCTACTGTATGTGAAATGACTTTACAGAGTTTTGCATGTCTTAGTCATGGCAAATAAAGTTATGTTTAGCTTCAATATTTGACGTTAGGTTAACAGCATACGTCCAAAACCTAACCATATGCAAAAATAACATCTATACTAGAGCTTATTAGGATAGGGTACCGTCATGTTTATCTGGATAGCAATATATTATCTTTAAATAACTTGACGTTAGTTAAGTGTAGGCGTTATTCTCAGCCAGACACTGCAATAGAGATTTTGAGAAGAGAAGAGGGGAATAAATCTGGGCAATAACTAAATCCGTTACTCCCCCCTATAGCCGCCCTATGTTGGTTTCTTGATGGTTAACACACCAGGTTTAGGAATGACTTGGAAAAAAAAGTTGCGTTATTTTTTGGCATTAGCATTGCCAAAGCGTCATAAGTAGGGTAATCTTGTGCTAATGAAAAATTTAAATATAATTTTCCCTAATTACCATACATCATAATGGCAGGCTTTTAACATGACTTTAATGTCAGTAAATGTTATGTTACTCACGCTAACTGATGTTAACATACTGTAGTGTTAGATAACAATAGAGTTTAGTGAGTATAGATTATAGTGTATCACTTAGTTTGGAAAACAAAAGGATTAGGTAGACCAATAAAAATTATATTTGACCTTGCGTCTGTGTACTAGAAACATTTTATCAAAGGGAAAGACAAACTAAATGCAAACAGGATATTTAAGCACCAGACAGGGATCATGGACAACAAATGGATCACTTAAGGAAGTGTTTCACTTAATTTGACTTTCATATGAATGGGGTAAATTAGCATTTCCATCTGTCAAATGTTCTGAGTCTAAGACTCCCTCTAGATACATGATGTACTTTAAGAGTGCAGCCTATAATTATTCTTTTTTACATACATTACAATGTAATTAGTTACACTGATGGTATCCTTTTTTTTGCCAAGGATGATGAGCATGTAATAATAGGGACAACCAGAAAAAGCAAATTGAATAGAAGATTGAAATAAGTAAACTAATAAATGAATGACATGAAGGGGCTTTTGCACTAAGCAGCAATAAGCCACTTATCGACGCCTTATCGCCAAAAAAGCCTACAGCGATTAAGTAAGCACCAATAAGTCTGAGCTTTTCGGCAATTTTTTTTGTCCAAACGCGCAGTGATAAGCACCAATAAGTCTGAGCTTTTCGGCAATTTTTTTTGTCCAAACGCGCAGTGATAAGCCACTTATCACCAGGTTTTCAACTGCGTGCAATTCTAATAGCCCCGATTAGCTTATCGAGGCTAATAGTGGCTCTAGAATTGAGATTTCCTCTCAAAATCGCCCCGCCAGGAAAAGTTGGCAGGAAGGTGGTGAAAAGCTGCCGAGAAACGGCGAGACGTGACTTAGAAAAAAAATGCATTTTTCCTGCATCAGGTTGATGACGGGAGTCTCCAGAGCTGAAACCTATTAATATCAGCATCGAAGAGCCCCGGCATGAATCCCAGGCAATAAAAATGCATTTACAGGCAACTTCATTACCTTAGCGGCTAACCGCTAAGGCAATGAAGGGGTTAAGGAAAACAGAAGCTTTATTGGGGGCAGACGGGGTGAGTAAAGCAGGTACTTGGAGTTAACCCACCCTGCCCCGATACCCACCCTGGAAGCCTAACCATCCACCCTGGACCCACTATACCCACCCTGTATCATTGATTGGCATAGTGGTACATCATACCCATATAATATGGGCCAGATAAGGCACGATAGCAGTAAATGGTCACCCTAATAAAAATGCATGAAGACACAAAATACAAAATAATAAAACAAGCAAAAGCACATAAATACCACAATTCAAAAAATAAAAGCACTAGCCAACAAATTAAATTAATAAAAGCACTAATCAATAAAATAATTAAATAATTTTATTAGTAACCAACAAAGCAATTAATTAATAAAACCACTAGCCAACACATCAATTCAAACAGAGCCAACAAAATAATTAATTAATTAATTAAAAATGCTAATCAATCGAAAATATAAATAATAACAAACCATCCAAATTACAAACTATTTTCAGGCAAACCCCTGTTTAAGGACACTCACTTTAAGTACACTCGTGATTAAGGACATATCGCCCAATAGGCAAACAGCAGCATGCGCATGCGCCTGTCAGCACGTCCTGAACAGCAATATCGGCTCCCTACCTGTACCGAAGCTATATGCAAGCGGGGAGACTATAGAGTCTGTTACAAATGTGTTATTTACATCAGTTATGCACGTATATGACGATTGCAGTACAGTACAACAAGAAAAAACACAAAAGCGCATCAAGATGAGAGATAGATATTGTATTTCATTGCCTGAAGAAGTTTACTTTGTTAAACGAAACGCGTCGCGACTGTTGTGGCTGGCGGTTTTACTACCCACCACCAGTACACACTCAAGTGTACCGTTCCTGCTTATTTCTGATCGTTTCTATGCTATCAAAAATGGACAGGCATCCTAAGGACACCTATTGAAGGCCCCGGATCCAGCTACACTCCGCACCACGCTACCACACGTGGAGGACAGGAGAGTGAACAGAGACAGCCCCAGCGCGCGGGTCTGATCTCTCAGAACTGAGATTACCCTCCATACTTCCTATGTGATGCCCTACTCCTGTGATAGACACCAGAATCGGGGATTATTAAAGAAATTTGATATGTAAGTTACTAATTTTATTATTTGTTGCTAATACAATATCTATCTCTCATCTTGGTGCGCTTTTGTGTTTTTTCTTGTTTTGCTGATATTGGTATCACCATCGGGGTTCCGGTGGAGACCACATTTGGAGGTGGGGGAGACACCTCATAAACACAGAAGCAGCAAGAGAACTGAGAGGGACCAACACTCCAAGCTTAAAGAGCCAGAGCGCGGACTGAACTTTTCATGCAGTACAGTACATGCATCGATAAGTGGAAAAAAGTTAGTGCTTCACTTTAAGTACTTTTTCGCTTTGCATACATGCTCTGGTCCCATTGCGTACGTTAATGCGGGG
The DNA here is from genome assembly GCF_040206685.1 of Ascaphus truei. Classification (NCBI taxonomy): domain Eukaryota; kingdom Metazoa; phylum Chordata; class Amphibia; order Anura; family Ascaphidae; genus Ascaphus; species Ascaphus truei. The sequence goes on along the minus strand of NC_134484.1, from coordinate 309,446,779 downwards.
TATGCCTGTAAATGGCTGTAATCCAAACAATCAAGAGAAAAAGAAAAAATAACACTCAATAGAAAACAAGCATTTGCCAAAAAATGCATTGGCTATCACTGTATTTATTTGTACCCTAAACAGGCACAGATTAATACATTAGCAGTCAATGGGCAATGAAAATCATTAAAAAAAAGAAATGCAATTAAAAAAACTGTTAAAAAAACATATTTTCAATATTTTACTCACCTTTACAAGCGTTGGCCCTCTGAATCCTGGGTTATCAGGAAGCTCTAGTACCAAGGTGTCATCAAAGTCAATCCAACACCATCCACCTTGAAGATCCAGAACAGGTAACAACATTCTTCTTTGTTTGATCATCTATCACCTTCTTCTTTCTTCATCTGTCATTAATTCTATATTTTCTGTAATCTTGTATCTTAATCTGTCAAAAACCACATGTTGTATCCCAACTGTAACGATTCGGGGGACTCGCTCTTCCCAGCGTGTCCCCATCACCTTGGTTCCTCCAGCTAACCCTTCTGTTCCCTTGCCTTCCCAATCTCCGCCTTATTCCCTCACGGCACGCTCGGCACGCTCTGGTTAGCGTTCTGCGCACATGCGTGGTCCCCTCACTGCGCGCGCGTTCCCGGTCCCTGATCTCCCGTCAGGGGACTCACGCCCCTCGGCGTACCTCCGTTTCCCTACCTGGTTCCTCCGCTCCTTCTCCCTCTCATACTCTCCAGCCGAGCACCTCCTCCGCAATGCTTCCCCCACGCTCTGGTACTCGCGCACCGCGTGCATGACTGTGTTACATAGGGCGCGCGCACCCGCTCTACTTACCAACCCTTTGCAGGTACTGGATCCGCCCCCCATAGGTTGCAGGCCATTACCCTAGATTACCTCCCTGTCTCCACCCCTGCACACCTATCCCTGCTAGCTCCCAGACAAACCCCTGCTCCACCCCTTCCTGCTATTTGTCCTCCCTCCTTTATAACCCCATTCTGTCCTCTCATTCCTTGCTCTGCATAGCTTTCCTGTAGCTCCTGTGTGTGCAGTGTCTATGCCGAGCTCCCTTGTCTGTTTCAGCTCTCGTTCCTGTCCCTGCCTGTAACAGGGGACTTACCCTGTTCAGAAAACTTGCCTCCAATCCAGCAGTGTGCTGGTTAATTGACCAGCACCTGGCTGATTAGAGGTGTTAGAAAAAGCCTGCCTCTGAGACAGGAAGAGGGACTCCTTAGCTCACATGTGAGCTGAACTAGGAGACAGAGCATAGGTTCCTGAGTCTCCCAGGTGAGACTGACCGAGAGAACACAGATGTCTGGAGCTGACAAATAAGACTTCTAAACCTGGATGCTGATTATCCGGAGAAAAGGCAGCAACCCAGCAAACAGATACTGTAAGACGTTATTTTCCAATGACTGTTGTCTATATATATATTTATATGACTTGGGCTGATGAATAGCTTGGGTAGCCACCCAGTTAAAAAGGACTGGAATATAAGGATACATATATGCGAAAGTGGAGCAGGTTTTTGTTTGGCTCACTATTTCTCTTATGTTGTTTTTTTTGCTGTGTTTAAAGCGACAGGCACAATAAAGCCTTGTTATAATTTCACCTTAAAATAGTCTCCGTTGCGTACCTCTGCACATGTCCTCCTACACTGCCCCTGTTTGGAATCCCTTGGTTTGAACCTGAACTCTGTTTTGGACTTTGACTACGCTGCCTTCTCCTTGTGAGGATTCGGGGATTGCGTCCCTTACGGCGCGGTTCCTCCTCTTTACATAAAAGTACTGCAGCGGCTGCTGCCTCCGATCTGCCCCCCGGTGGTGCGCGCACCCCCGCTCTGTTTACAGAGCGCGTGCGCACCCGCTCCTCTTCTACCAGGTCACAGACCTTAGCTCCGCCCCCTCAGTCACACTGCACCTCCACTGCGCGCGGCGGGCACGCGTGACGTCGCGCAACGAGCCCCAGCTGCGAGTCAAGATTGCTGTGAGCCCTTGTCTCCTGCAGCCTATCCTTTGCATCTGCAGAGGCTCCACCTCCACTCCGCCCCCTCTCCTACTGGTTCCTGTCTCCTATAAGAAACTTCCTCTTCCTGTCATACCTTGCTAAACATAACCTTGTGTAGCCTTTGTGTGTGCCTGTCTTGTCCAGCCCAGTCTAGTCTTGTTCTCTGCAGTTAACCTCTCGTGAACCGACCTGGCTTTGCATTTGGATTCTCTCTGGCTCTGGACCCCTGGCTTACGGATAACGACGACGAATACCTCTCCAACCCCAGACCACAGGCTTACGGACTCCAACTACATGTACCTCTCCAACCCATGGACCCCGGCAAGTATTGGATTAACCCTTTCTACATACCCAGACCCAGCAACGCTACAAAACACCTTCTGGGCTCGCCCCCGCTACTGTGGGTGTGTGGCACAGTCCTTCCCACCTCAGTGCCGGGGTCAGGTCTTGCTTGTGGGCTCGCGCAAGCGTTACAGTATGTTCAGCCCAACAAACATTGACCCCCCTGAGGTGGGCCAAACCACAACTGTTGCAACTCTAGTGGGAAACATACCCCATGAATCACGTCTTCCGTCACCCAATCAGTATGCGGGTGAACCCCTAGGATGCCGAGGCTTTCTAAACCAATGTGATGTCCACTTTGAATTAACCCCTTTTCGCTTCTCTACTGATAGGTCTAAAGTGGCTTATATCTATTCATTGTTAACCGGAGATGCACTGGCCTGGGCAAATCCTATCTGGGAGTTAATGCCTGAACTCACGCAGAACTTTATTTCTTTCAAAAAAAGGTTTCAGCAGGTTTTTGACACTCCTGGCCTCAAGGCGACTGCGGCCTCTTCTCTTTTTCATATCACCCAGGGCCACTGAATCGTCGTGAAGTACGCTCTTGAATTTCGGATTATTGCAGCGGAAACCAGTTGGAACAACGAGGCTTTAACTGCAGCCTTCTGGCATGGTCTCTCTGACTCCGTGAAAGATCAATTGGCTGCATGTGAAAGACCCACTGCCCTGGAGGATCTGATCTCTACATGTATACGGGTGGATCAACGCCTCCAAGAGAGACGAAGTGAACGCCGGATTACACATATACCGGTACCTATACCTATCTCTCCTACTCTCTCTCCTTCTTTTGTTCCAGTTCCTGAAGCACCAGACCCCATGCCGCTGGGTACTCACCATTTGTCCTTTACAGAAAAACAGCGCCGGAGAAGTGAGGGACTATGTCTTTATTGTGGCCTAGCTGGTCATTTGGCGTATCGCTGTCCAACTCGTCCAGGGGAACGCCAGCGGCCTATAAGGTATGATGGAGTTGCTTTGGATACCATGTCTTCTTGTTCCTCTTCCAAGGAAAGTATGCCAAAAAGGATCCTTCTACCTATCATAATGGAGGGTACAGACTTTCATATTTCTGCACTTGCCTTCATCGACTCTGGGTCTGGAGGAAATTTCGTGGACCAGAATTTTGCAATAAAACACCGGATCCCACTGCTTAGGAAGTCAACTCCCATAGGACTCGAAGCAATAGACGGTCGTCCACTCCAGCCTGCCTTTATCACCCTGGAGACCGTGATCTTCACCCTTTCCACCAAGGACGGACACAAGGAACAAATCTCGTTGAACGTCATTCATTCACCATCTGTACAGGTAATCTTGGGTCTCCCCTTGTTACAACTGCACAATCCCGTGATTGACTGGACTGATAAACAACCCATACGTTGGTCTACCCCATGTGCTATTCCTTGTGCTCTCACTACACTCTCTCTTGCCGACTTAGAGACTGCGGATCCTTCCAAGGGGTCCCTTCCAGAAGTCTACCATGAATTTATTGATGTTTTCGACAAGGTCCGTTCAGAGACTATTCCTCCACATCGTCCCTTCGATTGTCCCATTGATCTGATTCCTGGTGCCGTTCTGCCTAAAGGCAAGTCCTACCCCCTGTCCCTTCCTGAGTCCCGAGCCATGTCCGAGTATATCCAGGAGAACTTAAAAAAAGGTTTTATTAAGAACTCCACCTCTCCTGCTGGGGAAGGGTTCTTCTTTGTAAAGAAAAAGGACGGATCTCTTCGCCCCTGCATAGATTACAGAGGCTTGAATAAGATAACACAGAAGAACCGTTACCCATTACCACTCATATCTGAATTGTTTGACCGTCTACAAGGTGCCTCCATTTTCTCCAAACTTGATGTCCGGGGTGCTTACAACCTGATACGCATAAGGGAGGGAGACGAATGGAAAACTGCTTTTAACACCTGCGACGGCCATTATGAGTACCTAGTAATGCCGTTTGGACTCTGTAACGCCCCTGCGGTTTTTCAGGAGTTTGTTAATGAGGTTTTCCGTGATGTTCTCAATTTATTCGTCATTGTATACCTTGATGATATACTAATTTTTTCTAAATCCTTGCCTGAACATATCCAGCATACCAAGCTAGTACTCTCTCGGCTTCGTCAGAATCGTCTGTATGCCAAGATGGAGAAGTGTATGTTTCACCAAAATTCTACTTCCTTCCTGGGTTATATAATCTCCGAGAAGGGATTTTCCATGGATCCTGAGAAACTAAAGGCGGTATTAGATTGGCCCCAGCCCACGTCGCTTAAAGCCATCCATCGTTTCCTTGGATTTGCAAATTATTATCGTAGGTTCATCCACAAATTCTCCACACTGGTTGCTCCTATTACCTCTTTGACCAAGAAAGATGCTGATCCTTCCTCTTGGCCACCGGAGGCTGATCTTGCTTTCGAGTCTTTAAAGAAGGCCTTCACCACCGCTCCCATTTTGCATCACCCCGACCCCTCCCTTCCCTTCACGTTGGAGGTCGATGCTTCGGATATTGGAGCCGGGGCAGTGCTCTCCCAAAGACGTTCTCCTCAAGATCACCTGCATCCATGCGGCTACTTTTCCAAGAATTTCTCCTCCGCGGAGATCAACTATGATGTAGGTAATAGAGAACTTTTGGCTATCAAACTTGCACTCCAAGAGTGGAGACACCTTCTTGAAGGTACCGAGAAACCGATCCTTATTCTTACCGACCACAAGAATTTATTGTATATTGAAGGTGCTCGACGCCTTGGTTCCCGTCAAGCTCGCTGAGCTCTTTTTTTCTCAAGATTCAACTATGTAATCTCTTACATTCCTGGTACAAAGAATTTGAAGGCCGATGCTTTATCCCGTCAATTCATTTCCGGAGACCGATCCGACGACCTTCCTGAGACTATTCTTCCTTCAAGATTGATCATTGCAGCAAATTCCTTCGATATTTTGGACAAGATTCTGGACTCTCAAACCCGGATTCCAGAGGGCCTGGAGGTACCTGAGGGCTGCTTATATGCGGCAACCAAATTCCGTCAAAAAATTCTGGAGTGGGGTCATGCTTCCAGGTCGGCAGGTCACCCTGGGATCAGAAGAACCACCAATTTAATCAGACGTACTTTCTGGTGGCCAGAGATGTTGAACGACATTAAGGAATTTGTTTCATCTTGTTCCATCTGTGCTCGTAATAAGTCCGTCCGAAAAAAGCCTTCTGGTCTGCTACGCCCGCTCCCCATTCCTGAACGTCCCAGGTCCCATTTATCAATGGATTTTATTGTGGAGCTGCCCATTTCCAATGGCATGAATACCATCTTGGTCATTGTGGATAGGTTCTCCAAGCAGGCCCATATCATACCCCTCAAGGGCCTCCTTAACTCTGCAACTCTAGCTGATATCTACGTCAAAGAAGTCTTTCGTATACATGGGGTTCCTTTTTCAATTGTGTCCGACCGTGGATCCCAATTTGTATCCAAGTTTTGGCGAGCTTTTTCTCAAAGACTCAATATCTCGCTCCTTTTTTCTTCTGGGTATCACCCGCAAACCAATGGACAGACTGAAAGGGTAAATCAATCATTAGAACAATATCTAAGATGTTTTGTTTCGGATACACAAGATAATTGGGCTGATCTCTTACCGTGGGCTGAGTTCGCACATAACTCCCTTAGAAACGAATCCACCCAAGAGTCGCCCTTCTTCGTCAATTACGGCTAGCCACCCTAACTCTCTTCCCATTTCTTCTAATACCTCTGGAGTCCCTGCTGCTGATGCCAGAATCAATGCTCTTCAAGAGTCATGGAATAAGATTCGGAGAAATCTCCAGGAATCCGTTCGGAGACAAAAGACCCAGGCAGATCGATTTCGTCTAGAGGCGCCCAGGTTTAAGACAGAAGACAAGGTATGGCTCTCATCAAGGAACATCAGATTAAAGACACCTACCTTAAAATTGGCTCCCAGATTCTTGGGACCATTCAAGAACAGGTTAATCCTGTGGCGTACCGCCTGGACTTACCTCCCTCTATGACGATACCATCGGTATTCCATGTCTCTCTTCTGAAACCTGTCAAACAGAGTTCCAGGTATCCTGATGTTGTTTCCCCTCCTCCTCCTGTGTTGGTGCATGGTCAAGAGGAATTTGAAATCCGCTCTGTCATTGACTCAAGAATCTCCAGAGGGAAGGTGCAGTTCCTTGTATACTGGAAGGGTTTCGGTCCTTAAGAACGTTCTTGGGTCTCCTGTGACCAGATTCACGCTCCCGGCTTGCTCAGACGCTTTCACGCCAGGTACCCAGACAAGCCATTTATGGATCGTCCGGAGTTCGATCCTCAAGGGGGGGGGTACTGTGAGGATTCGGGGATTGCATCCCTTGCGGCGCGGTTCCTCCTCTTTACATAAAAGTACTGCAGCGGCTGCTGCCTCCGATCTGCCCCCCGGTGGTGCGCGCACCCCCGCTCTGTTTACAGAGCGCGTGCGCACCCGCTCCTCTTTTACCAGGTCACAGACCTTAGCTCCGCCCCCTCAGTCACACTGCACCTCCGCTGCGCGCGGAGTGCACGCGTGACGTCGCGCAACGAGCCCCAGCTGCGAGTCAAGATTGCTGTGAGCCCTTGTCTCCTGCAGCCTATCCTTTGCATCTGCAGAGGCTCCGCCTCCACTCTGCCCCCTCTCCTACTGGTTCCTGTCTCCTATAAGAAACTTCCTCTGCCTGTCATACCTTGCTGAACATAACCTTGTGTAGCCTTTGCGTGTGCCTGTCTTGTCCAGCCCAGTCTTGTCTTGTTCTCTGCAGTTAACCTCTCGTGTACCGACCTGGCTTTGCATTTGGATTCTCTCTGACTCTGGACCCCTGGCTTACGGATAACGACGACGAATACCTCTCCAACCCCAGACCACAGGCTTACGGACTACAACTACGTGTACCTCTCCAACCCACGGACCCCGGCAAGTATTGGATTAACCCTTTCTACATACCCAGACCCAGCAACGCTACAAAACACCTTCTGGGCTCGCCCACGCTACTGTGGGTGTGTGGCACAGTCCTTCCCACCTCAGTGCCGGGGTCAGGTCTTGCTTGTGGGCTCGCGCAAGCGTTACACTCCTGCCCTTGAACCCAGGCTTTCGGACATTACTACGCTGCTCTCTCCAATCCCTGGACTCTGGCTCTTGGACAATACCTTCTGACCTCTGGCGCCCCGGACTCAGCAAGTATAACGTTATCCCTTACTCACCAGGCCCGGCAACGCAACTACCACACTCCGGGCACGCCCTCACTGCTGTGGGTGCGTGTTATACCCTTATCCACCTCAATACTGGGGACTGGCCAGGTCTGCGGGCATACAAGCGTTACATTATGCAGAGCCCCACAAATGCAGACCTCCCTGAGGTGGGTCAAGGCGTTACTATGGAACACTGGCAATTCCTAAGCAATCAACTCACTGATGTCACTGAGAAACGTTCTACCTTATCTCTCCGGGAATCTCCTGTGACACCACCTACCCCGGCCCCAATATCTCCAAGTAATCCGGGACCACGTATTCCACCGCCCAACCAGTATGACGGTTTAATATTTTGGCCAAAGTGTTGTAAGCCCTTGAGCCAATACACGGCAGACCACATCTCAAGGGTCCCTAACACTAATATAAATTATTAATAACCTGTGCATTACCAGGGTACCTGGTACTTAGATATTAGTGTTAGGGACCTTTGAGATAAGGTCTGCCGTGTAGTGGCTCAGGGGCTTACAACACTTTGGCCAAAATGTTAAACTGAAAGACCATTTTATTTAATAGATATCTATACATATATATTTAGGCACTGTACCGTGTATAAGTTTCACTGGATGTACACTGAGCTCTGTCTGTGTTTCATGTTCTGTCTCTGGTTTTAAATATATATTGCCATGCTCAGTAGCACTCCTCTGTGACACTTGTATGCTTATATATATGTTGTGGTTATTTTGGGGGTTCAATATGAGCTTGTAGGTGTCCTGTATGTTTTACAAATTTGTAGCCAACAGCTTCGGGCCGCTGAGAAAGCACAACATCGGGAGAAGGGTCTCTGCTTTTACTGCGGTTCCCCAGAACACCAACTTCGTCAATGCCGCTTGAAACCGGGAAACGGGAACACCCAGTAAAGGTAGAGGGGCTTCTAATGGGTACAATTTCTCCTTGCCCCTCTCTACCTAAGGAACTACCGAAGAAGATACTCCTTCCCATAACCCTGATTTCCAAATAGAAGTTGAAGCGTTCATCGACTCCGGGTCTGGTGGCAACTTTCTTGATCACGCCTTTGCTTGCAACAACCAAATCCCGCTAGTCAAGGAAAAGTCACCCATCGGCTTCGAGCCCCTTGATGGTCGACCGCTTCAACCAGCATTCATCATTTGGGAATCCATTCCCCTTACTGTGACCACCGCGGATGGTCATACCAAGGTAATGGTCTTCGGTGTTTTCCATTCCCCTACTGTCCAGGTTATTCTGGGATTGCCGTGGCTGCAGCTTCACAACCCGCGTATGAATTGGACCAATGTTTTGCCGATTCAATGGGCTGATTCCTCAGAGAAGACGGTTTCTCCTTCTGTTGCCATGTTAGCTGGCCTCGACACCACCTCATCTTCTCACTCTGCCTTGCCGAAGGTACACCATGAATACTTAGATGTCTTCAATAAAACTCAGGCCGAAGTGTTACCTTCTCATCGCCCTTATGACTGTCCGATTGATTTAATTCCTGGAACCATTCTCCCCAAGTCTAAATCTTACCCATTGTCTGTGCCCGAGACGGAAGCGATGACAGCATACATCCAGGAGAATCTTAAGAAAGGGTTCATCCGGAATTCTACCTCCCCCGCCGGGGCTGGCTTCTTCTTCGTGAAAAAGAAGGATGGCCCTTTGAGACCCTGTATCGACTTTCGGGGGCTAAACAAAATTACGGTAAAAAAACGGTACCCCCTTCCTCTGATTTCAGAACTTTTCGGCCGTTTACAAGGAGCTTCCATTTTCTCCAAACTTGATTTAAGAGGAGCCTACAATCTTATTCGTATAAGAGACGGGATGAATGGAAAACCGCGTTTAACACGCGTTCGGGACATTACGAGTACTTAGTGATGCCGTTCGGCCTTTGCAATGCCCCTGCTGTGTTCCAAGAATTCATGAATGATATCTTCCGGGACGTCTTGGGTACGTTCGTCATTGTATATTTAGACGACATTCTCATTTTCTCCAAAAGCTTGGAGGAGCACATTCGCCATACCAAGTTGGTTCTCTCTCGGCTTCGTGCTAATCGCCTTTACGTGAAAATGGAGAAATGTCTGTTCCATCAATCTTCCACAGCCTTCTTGGGATATATAATATCTGACAAAGGCTTTACCATTGACCCCGAGAAATTGAAGTCTGTATTCGATTGGCCGTTGCCGAACTTTCTCAAGGCCGTGCAGCGCTTCCTTGGCTTTGCCAATTATTATCGGAAATTCATCCGTAACTTTTCTTCTATATCTCTACCAATCACTGCTCTGACCAAGAAAGGTGCTGATCCGACTGTTTGGTTCCCTGAAGCCATCAAAGCCTTTGACGTTCTCAAAAGAGCCTTTGTGTCCGCCCCTATCCTTCGGCATCCGTACACTTCCCTTCCGTTTACTCTTGAAGTAGACGCTTCGGATGTCGGGGCTGGCACAGTGCTTTCTCAGAGATTTCCCCACAGGAAAAACTCTATCCGTGTGGAATCTTTTCCAGGAAGTTCTCTTCGGCCGAGAGAAATTATGATGTCGGGAACCGCGAGCTGCTGGCCATCAAATTGGCCCTCCAAGAATTGAGACATCTCCTCGAAGATACCAAAGAGCCAGTAGCCATCCTCACCGATCACAAAAACTTATTGTACATCGAGGGGGCTCGTCGTTTGGGATCCCATGAAGCTCGTTGGCCTTTGTTCTTTTCTAGGTTCAATTACACAATTTCTTATATTCCGGGTACAAAGAATATCAAGGCTGACGCTTTATCTCGTCAGTTCTCCAGCGAGAACGAATCTAACGAATCCTCTGAGTCGATTCTTCCAGCTAAGTGTATTATTTCTGCCAACAATTTCGATATCTTGGATGAAAGCAATAAAGCCTAAGCTCATATTTCTAGGAGATTTAAGGTACCAGAAGGACGGTTGTACGCTGCCCCACGTTTTCACCACAAAATTCTTCTATGGGGACATTCGTCTAGAGCTGCTGGTCATCCAGGCTACAAGAGAACTGTAGATCTTATCAAATGGACCTTTTGGTGGCCTAAAATGAATAAGGACATTTTCGAGTTCACCAGAGCTTGTCCGGTCTGTGCCCAAAGTAAATCCGCCCGACACAATCCTTCAGGTCTCCTCATGCCTCTTCCTATTCCGGAACAAACTTGGAAACATATCTCCATGGACTTTATTGTGGAACTTCCCAATTCTAAAGGGATGAATACCATCCTTTTGGTAGTAGATATGTTTTCCAAGCATACACACTTTATACCCCTCAAGGGTCTTCCTAATTCAGCTACTTTAGCCGACGTTTTTTCTAAGGAAATTTTCAGATTACACGGGTAACTATTTCCATTGTTTCTGACAGAGGTACTCAATTCATCTCTAAGTTCTGACAAACTTTTTCTCAAAGACTTGGCATTTCCCTTCTATTTTCCTCGAGTTATCACCCACAGACCAACGGTCAGATGGAGAGGATGAATCAGACTTTGGAACACTATCTCAGATGCTTCGTGTCCGATTCTCAAGACAATTGGGTGGACTTATTACCTTGGGCTGACTTTGCTATTAACTCATTTAAAAACAAATCCACGCAAGAGTCGCCTTTTTTCATTAACTATGGTTTCCACCCCACCAGTCTTCCCCTCTCCTCTCTCCTCTCTGGTGTTCCCGCAGCGGATTCTCACATATCCAGTCTTCAAAATTCCCGGAAAAAGATCATAAAAGCTTTGCAAGGTTCCGTTCAAAGACAAAATACGCAAGCAGATCGGCGACGTCAAGTGGGCCCAGAGTTGAAACCCGGAGACAGAGTTTGGCTATACTCCAAGAATATCAAACTCAAGACCCCTTCCCAGAAACTGGCCCCAAGATTCTTAGGTCCTTTCAAAATTCTCGAAAGGATCAACCCGGTCGCATACCGACTTGCACTTCCTCCTACCATGAAGATTCCTTCAGTATTCCACGTATCTTTACTTAAACCGGTGATCCAGAATGTTCTTTTCACGGACCGTCCTCGGAGGCCTAATCCTGTTGTCATACAAGGACAGCAAGAATTTGAAGTCCAGTCCTTACTCGATTCTCGTTGGTCCAGGGGCAGACTTCAATTCCTCGTACACTGGAAGGGATACGGTCCGGAGGAACGCTCCTGGATACCATCTCATCACGTTCATGCCCCAGCACTCCTCAGACAGTTCCGTCGGAGGTTTCCTCATAAACCTTGGGAGGATCGTCCGGAGTCCGATCCTCAAGGGGGGGATACTGTAACGGATCTGGGGACTCGCTCTTCCCAGCGTGTCCCCGTCACTTTGGTTCCTCCAGCTAACCCTTCCATTCCTTTGCCTTCCCAATCTCTGCCTCATTCCCTCGCGGCACGGTCGGCACGCTTCGGTTCGCATTCTGCGCGCATGCACGGTCCCCTCACTGTGCGCGCGCATTCCCGGTCCCTGGTGTCCCATCAGGGGACTCACGCCCCTCGGTGTACCTCCGTTTCCCTACCTGGTTCCTCCACTCCTTCTCCCTCTCATACACTCCAGCCGAGCGCCTCCTCTGCGATGCTTCCCCCATGCTCTGGTACTCGCGAACCGCGCACGCGTGACTGTGTTACAGAGGGCGCGAGCACCCGCTCTACTTACCAACCCTCCGCAGGTACTGGCTCCGCCCCCCGCAAGTTGCAGGCCATTACCCTAGATTACCTCCCTTTCTCCTCCCCTGCTCTCACACACCTATCCCTGCTCCACCCCTTCCTGCTATTTGTCCTCCCTCCTCCTTTATAACCCCAGTCTGTCCTCTCATTCCTTGCTCTGCATAGCTTTCCTGTAGCTCCTGTGTGTGCAGTGTCTATGCCTAGCTCCCTTGTCTGTTTCAGCTCTGGTCCTGTCCCTGCCCCTGTTTGATTTGAACTTGAACTCTGTTTTGGATTTTGACTACGCTGCCTTCTCCTGCCCTTGAACCCAGGCTTTCGGACATTACTACGCTGCTCTCGCCAATCCCTGTACTCTGGCTCTTGGACAATACCTTCCGACCTCTGGCACCCCGGACTCAGCAAGTATAACGTTAACCCTTACTCACCAGGCCCAGCAACACAACTACCACACTCCGGGCTCGCCCTCACTGCTGTGGGTGCGTGTTATACCCTTACCCACCTCAGTACTGTGGACTGGCCAGGTCTGCGGCATACTTGCGGTACACCAACTGATTTTGTCTCGTCAGCATCTTGATGCAAAATGGGGCGTCAAGACCGTAAATATGGCCTGTGACTTCACATTTTTAGGTCAGATGGTAAAGCTCCAATCTGATTGGATGCTGTATCATGTGCCCGCCTCTTGTTTTTTTGGTGAAGGATGTGACGTCATCCCTAAGGTAGGTACGTCACATCCTTAAAACCACATGGCCATATCACATGGTATTAGAGCCAATGTCAATTTATTCAATCCCATTGGTTGCTGTACCATGTGATAGATTACTTTAGTTCAAAAGGATGTGACATCATCCCTTAAAGTGACGTACAGTAATATCCTTTTGAACTAATGTAACCTATCACATAGTACAGCAATCAATGGGATTGTCTTCAATCCCATTGACTGTAATACCATGTGATATAGCCATGTGGTTTGAAGGATGTCATGTACCTCCCTTGGAGATGACATCACATCCTTAACCAAAAAAAGGAGGCGGGCATATGATACAGCGTCCAATCAGATTGCATTTGTACAATTTGCCCTAAAAATGTGATGTTACAGGCCATATTTAAGGTCTTGATGCCTCATTTTACCGCAAGAAATCGATGAGGCAACATCGGTTGGTATCTAACATGTGGTTTTTGGATTGACAGATGAAGATAGAAGATTACAGAAAATAAAGAAAAAATGACAGATAAAGAAAAAAAAGGTGATAGAAGATCAAAGAAAGAAGAATTGCGTTACCTGTTTCGGATCTTCAAGGTGGATGGCTTTGGAGTGACTTTGATGACCTTGTGGTACAAGAGCATCCTGATACCTATGGATTCGGAGGGCCAACGCTTCTAAAGCTAAGAAAAATATTTTATGTAAATGTCTTTTTTTTCAAGTTTTTTTATTGTATTTATTTATTATATTATATATATGTATATATATTTATATATATATGTATTTATTTATTGTATTTTTTATTTTAACCACCTGAGGGCCCCCAGACCATGGTAACCACATGAGGGCTCCAAAACACCCGTGGGGATAACCTGGGGACACACAGACACCCATGGCGACCAGCTGGAGGCCCACAGACACCCACTGAGACCACCCGAGGACACCCAGACACCTTTGGGGACCACCCTGGGACCCCCGCCAGCCTTGGGCATCAAACCTTTGTTTAAAAAAAATAAATTATGATTTTATATGGGGGCAGAGGGGGTGGGTGGGTTGTGTATTGGTGGTTAATACACATTGTAATGTTTATTGGGGGCAGAGGGGGTGAATAAAGGGTCAAGTAACCACTTCAATCCCCCCCCCTCTGCCATCAATAAAGCTGCTATTGTGCCTTAACCCCTTCATTGCCTTAGCGGCTATCTGCTAGGGTAATGAAGATGCTTTAATGTAATTTTTATTATTAGTGTGCAGGAGCAGGGGGTCTCCTGAACTGAACCGCATTGATTTCAGCCTTGGGGACCCCCTGCTTCCCGAGTTACAGACCCAGATATAGTGTGCCTGTATCTGCTTCATTATTTAAATCCCCTGACCACGTGACACCGACGATTTAAAAATGACGGCGATACTGGCACCCGATGCCCCATACTAGGGCCTGTAACTCGGGAAGCAGGGGGTCGCTGAGGCTGGAGTCAAAGCAGTTCAGCTCCGGAGACCCCCTGCTCCCGCACACTATTAATACAAATTACATTAAAGGAGCTTCATTACCATAGCAGAAAGCCACTACGGTAACAAATGTGTTACATTTTTAATTACGATTTTATTACTAGTGTATTGTAGCAGGGTGTCTCCGGAGCAGAACCTTGTTGATTTGAGGTCCAGAGACCCCCTGATTCTTGAGATACAGGCCCTGTTATGGGGTGCCGGTATCTTCTATGCATTTAAATGTCCCATGTCACGTGACCGCGGGAAACAAATGCATAGGAGATACTGGCACCCCATAACGGGGCCTGTATCTGGGGAAGAAGGTGGTCCCGGACCTGAAATAAATGTGGTTCTGCTCCGGAGACCCCCTGCTACAATACACTAGTAATAAAATGTAAATTTAAAAAATATATTTTCGGACGAGATTTGCGCAGGGAGAGGCAGCTCTCTCTTTCTGCAACAGAAAGACATCGCAAGGTAAGCCCTTTTCAGAGGGGCATACTTTATGTTGCCGGCTACTCGCCATTTTTGCAAATGTTGCAATCAATAGTATTCGGGGCTTTCTGCATACCGTGATAGCAACGCTGGCAAAAATGGCAATTTCAACGGGACAGCGTTTTTTTTATGGAGCTTAGTGCATAGGCCCCAAAGACTAAAAATTATTAGTTTTTAATCTATTTTAAATATTTACAAATATTGTATCTGAATTTTTATTATGTCAGATCATAGTGCTTACCGTGTAATATGTGTAACCCTACAGTATGTGAAGCAAAAATGCAAAAAATTGGCACTCCAATAGAATGGTACAAAAGTTAATATTTAAAGAGGCAATCCCAGGAGGCCGTTTTTTCCCCATTTCTTTTACATAGAATTGAATCAATTAATTTCAGCTCCGGGCACACCTTGCTCTGAAGATACAGTCCTTCATAGGAGGTGCTGGTAGCTGTTCCTCTGAGCTACAATACCAGGATTCACGTAATGGCCACTTCCTAAAGCTCAAGCCCCCTGCGAGACAATAGGAAGCCATGACATTACCAGGAGACCCTCTGCTTCGATCATAAGTTAAAAAAAAAATAAGAAAATGAAAAACAGCTTGGATTTCTTCTCTGATTACGAAAGATTAGTCAGGTCATCAATGTTTCGGTCCCCACATGGACATTTTTCAATATAAAAAAAATCAGTGATCAAGTGTACTATACGTATATAGATATATATATATATATATATATATATATATATATATATATATATATATATATATAAAGAAGAAACACACAGCGCAAATCTAAACAGTTTGTTCCTGTGGATTATATAATTAACACTACTTACAGAGCCAATGTTTTTAAATGAAGTACATACCCTGGTGTACACCTATCCCTACAAACTGCAGCCAATTTAGGTCTGCGGCTCCACAATCGCCGCCTTGAAGATCTGTAGAAGAGTGACCTAGGCGCAAATATGACAGGGAAGAGAAAAAACACAAAAAAAGATCATAGGGCAGTATATCTAATAATACATAGACTTTATGATGGTAAGAGATGCGCTTACACAGATAAGATAAGTATGAGCCTGTAATCCTCTATGGGACTCGCCAACATAGCTTTAACTCTGTAACTGCTGGATCTCCAGATTTCTTCTCCACGGGAACTCAGCTACAGCTGCTGCATGCACTTCTTATTTCTTGCACTCACGTGTCTCTATGGATGGATCTCATAAGAGGGGGGTAGGGGGGGAGGATGGGGAGGAAATAATGGAAGGGAAAAATATATGTGTAAAATCGTTTTATCTAAAAAAGACTTATTAAAATATAGGTAATCAACTCACATTTTGTGAGTAAATATCAAGCAGTAGAGAGTGTTAAGCGAGTCTCTCACACTTGTGTAGAAGCGCTGGTTACCAGTCCTCTCCGCAATCTCTGCTACTTCCGTGTCACGTGTTTGGCCGTAGCGTATGACGCGGTGTGTGACGCGGCCCGGCTCTCGCGAGCTTCACTGTCTGCCAATGCAGGGAATCACTGCCGGAGCTCTCCGTGAATGTCTCTCCACACAGGCTCCTCGGCGTGTCTCTCTCTCTGCTGCAAATCAACGCTGGCCCTACGCGTTTCTCCACTTGGGCTTCATCAGGGGCTGCTAATAATGACCTAATCCCTACCAGGGTATTTATATGTACCTCCCCCAAACTGAGTTCATTATGGCCACAGCTATGGACCATGAATCCATATTTTATATGAGGAAGCATAGAGGCACAAACACTGAGGATATATTCTCAGATGATTTAAGATTAGACAGCGTAGCAGGAGATGAAGAAGATTTAGACTCCTTGTTTCTCAAATTAGAGAGACTAATGGTTAAGGATACCAAAGCCTACTGGGAAGTAATAACATTAGAGCAATATATTGCAGTTGATAGGATCCCAAGAGGTTTGAGGATTTTTAAAGATCCCACTTCAGATCAAGATGATGTAAAATTTATGAAAGAGTGGAATAACATTTTAGATTTGGCATCATTCGAATTAATGAGATTATTAATTAAGCAAAGGAACAGAAGTCTGGCTATATTAGAAACAGACATTGTTACTATAGAAAGTAAATTGAATGAAATGGACAAAACTGAAAAACATAAAGATATTGAGAAAAAAGTCAAACAGAGAACAGATAAAATTGAGAAAGACACGAAGTTATCTAAACAAAGGAAGTTTAGAAGAGATAAGGAGGATTATGTGAATAACTGTTACAGATCATGGAAAATAAATCAGAAAGAATCCAAACAGGAAAATAAAGGGTCTAATCCAAACGAAACATAACAGGGACATCAAAATGTAGAGGGGAATAGATACTATGGTCCAAATACAAATAAATATTATCATAAAGACAATAGACCTTGGAACAAAAACAAATACCATCAGGACAGAGACCGACGAGGGTCAAACGGTTATAGAGGGGGGAATTACAGTTGGAAAGGGTACAATGGTAAACCAAATCCAAGACAAGAATATTGTCGCAAGGAGAGAGAAAGAGAAGAGGTTTTTGAGGATGAGGCAAAACCATCCACCTCAACCTCCTCTTTTTTAGAGAGGAAACAGCAAAGAGAAAAACCAGGAGAAATACAAAAGACCCAATTACAAGTGAGGGAGGAGAACAAAGTAAACACACCACAAAAGAGGAAAATAGAAAGTCCACACAAAGAGGAACGAGAGGAGGGACAAAAGCCCGCCAAAAAACCAAACACATAGGGGCCTATGCAGAGAGCAGCGAATTTTAAAATTGGCGAATTTATTAAAAAGTAGCTTTTTTGGAGAGTTTTAATCTCCATATGCAGAAAAGTGCGAATTCTGCTATGTTTAACATGGATGCGTGTGGCGAGTTTAAATTGGCGAGATGCGCGCTTCAGAAATGTGTTAAAACAAATTCTCGGCTTTTTTTTCCCCTTTGCAATGGCCGCGAGCGGCAGTTTTTTCTGGCGAGTTAAAACTGAGACAATCGCGCCATTTTATTGGCGCGAACAGCCGCTAGATGCCGTTCGCGCCTCTCTGCATACGGATATTTTTAAAACTGGCGAGATTGAGGTTCTCGCCAGCCGCGAGGCGAGTTTTATAACTAGAAAAGAAAAATTGGCGCGTTTTTCGGAACTCGCCATTTTCTGCTGCTTTCTGCGCGATTTTCTCCAAAAAATGGCGAATTTCGAAATAGCGCTGCTCTCTGCATAGGCCCCATAGAGTGTGATATGAAAGGTATATTTAACCTAAGTGATATGATTCTGACCAAAGAACAGACAAATGTGCTATATAAAGGTTTGGCATTTGCACCTACAAACAAAATCAATACATTCAATACATATATTGATATTAGCAAATTTGCACGCAACCTAACACTCAAAAAATATTTCCTAAAACAAAATATCACTCATGAAGTAACATCAAATAATATCACCACATGTGAACGATTTGTACACTCCTCCTGTAGAAAGAATTCCATCTTCTACCCTAGCTACTTAAAGGGAGGACACATAGATACATTTACAAAATTGGTACAAGAAGATATAGAAAAACTGGGTAAAGAGAAAAAAATTAGAACTGTAAAAAATTTAACAAAAAAAGAGCTAGATGCAGTTAAAGAACTGTCGGACAGAAATGACATAGTCATAAAACCAGCAGATAAGGAGGGGGGTGGCAATCTTAAATCGAAGTTACTATGATAAAGAATCTCATAGACTATTGGGGGATGTGGTCACGTATAAAATATTACCAAACAACCCCACTGACCAATTCAAAAATGAATTGTTAGAACTACTAAATCAAGGCTACAAAGATGGAATCCTTGATAAAACAGAATGGGAATATTTGAATATTGAATCCCCAAGGATTCCAATCTTTTACCAGCTGCCAAAACTTCATAAAGATGCCACAAACCCCCCCGGACGTCCGATAGTCTCGGGAATGAAATTCCTAACTGCCAACCTCTCGGGATACATAGATACATTCCTCAAAAATTCTGTAAAAAAACTAAAAAGTTATGTTCAGGACAGTATTCAAGTGCTCAATTTAATCCAAGATGTGGTGTGGAGCGACTCATACGTACTAGTTACGTGTGATGTCAGCTCTTTGTACACGGTCATAGACCATAAACATGGGTGCCATGCAGTACAGGACATCCTCACACATGGAGGGGAACTTGATCAATTGCAGATTAAATTTATAGTGGATTGTATAGCTCATATCCTCACCCATAACTATTTCTGGTACGACAATATATATTATCTACAGATCAGGGGTACTGCCATGGGTACCAGATTTGCTCCAAATTATGCCAACATCCTTATGGGAATGTGGGAAGACAAATACATCTGGTCTGGGCATGAGTATGGAGCAAATCTGGTATCCTGGCATAGATATATTGATGATATATTATTCATTTGGGACGGTAGTCTAGAGCTACTGGACAATTTTCTTGAACAACTCAACAACAATCCCTATAACCTAAAGTTCACCAACAAGTACAGTCAAGACAGTATAGAGTTTCTAGATTTATCTATATATGTCTCTAATGGAGTACTAGAAACCAAGACATATGTAAAGGAAGTAGACTGTCATAATTTTCTTATGGGAGATAGTGGACATCTAGATAGATGGATTGACAACATACCTTTGGGTCAACTACAAAGAGTGCGTAGGAATTGTACACAAGAACACATATATCATGAACAAGCACATGAACTGATGGATAAGTTCACTGAAAGAAAGTACAAAAAGGAGGTAGTAGATACAGCTTACCAAAAAGTAACTCAAATGGAGAGAAAAGAGCTATTAACATACAAACTGAATAGAGAACAATGCAGGAAAGGAGAGAAGGAAAAAATTTCAATCCCATTTGTCACTAGATATAATGAATCTTCACGACACATTAGGAGAATATTTCATAAACATTGGAATATTCTTCATCAAGACCCAATTTTACAGCAAATATTGCCAAAAAATCCTGAAAAAATATTCACGAAGGCCCCAAATCTAAAACAAAAATTGGCACCAAGTTGCCTAAGGAAGGAATGCGTTAAACCAGTAAGTGTAGTAAATGTTTTTTTCAAATGCCAAACATGTAGAGGGTGTAAAATTAATCCTAACACTCAGAAATCTTTCAAAAAAGTGAAATCAGAAGTAACACAGGCGGAGTTTGAAATAAAAGACTTCATAGATTGTAACTTCAATTATGTTATCTACATGTTACAATGTCCATGGAACAAACAGTACATAAGGAGAACAAGTAGGAAATTGAAGTTGAGGATAGCAGAGCACATAAAGAACATTGAGCGAGGGTTCATGCAGCACAGTGTTTCAAAACATTTCAAGGAACACCATGACCAAAATCCAAATGGGTTAAAATTCTTTGGAATTGATAAAATTCACCCTAATTGGAGGGGGGGGGGGGGGAACCAGGTCATTAAAATTTCAAGACAGGAAACGTTTTGGATTTACACTATGAAAACGCTAATTCCTAATGGTATGAACATCGACATAGACCTTCATGAGGTTTGAAGATGCTCGTGATTAGATATGCTGTGCAATATTGTTGTAAAGATACTATACAAATTACATAACCTCCATTAACCTGTATTAATAATGTTGAAGTTGTATTTGGAATTTCTTTTGGAATATGAATTATACATCTGGTCTGATATTTTTGCAATATGCAGTTATTATCTATTCACATTGTAAATATGTCAATTCCTTAACTCCATCCCTACCCCATTATGTAATAAGCTTGATGGTGACTAAGTTACATAGAATAATATGTTTACTATGAATAATTATAGCGAAATTTTCCCCTGAATTTGTTAAGATAGAATAACTCTCTATATACACACCGATACATTACAAGGAGCCTATATAACTTGGGCCATTAATTAATTAATTAATGTTCTATCTATGCTTTTTTGGCATTACTTATGAATCAAGACTTATGTCTGTACAGGAGACTTATGAACAGAATAGATATTTGCATCATAATTTAATATCACAATAGAGGTTTAATTAATACATGTTGGGCTCACGTAGCTGTTTTTACCCACAATAACTAATTAAACATTTATGTCTAAATGCACGCTTTTCGTTTACACAATGTATTTTATTGATTATTGTATAAATTGAATATATACACTGTTATAATTTAACACATGAGTAGATATATTATATACATATATTATAAGATTATAGTGGGAATTGTTTTCAATTCACTACATAAAACACATATCAATAATTTGGGTGCGTACACATTAATGTTGAAGTATATGATTAGTATCACTATATTAGAATATATAGAATATGTAGAATCTATATATGTTTACAATTTATTTGGGTACACTTTCTTTGTTAAGTGTTTATAAACACACATATTCTTGATCATGAGGAAATATGTCCATATATATACAAAATACGAACTCTCCTATATAGAGAAAAAAATTCCATATTCTCTCAAATTTCATAATTTATGCTGATATTATATGGGGACCAACAAATATTAGGAAGCAATCCAAAAGCTACATAAAATGAGCATTATGCTTGAGTCCTGTGGTAGGGTTATATATATGTCGTTTGGTCTGTGCGGAGGATTTGAACAAGGGCATTGCCTAGTAACTACTTTAAAGAACTCTGCAGATGATTATATGTTGTGCAGGTTCATCTGACACTCAGGGAATTTTGTATCATACGACTGCATTCATCTTAATAGTATAAACATTGTGTAATATGGTGGTGGCCATTTAAATGTTGGATATACAAATTATTGTAATCATATATGTATATAATGGTCTTCACAATTGGTCTTCACAATTCCCTCTGATAAATTTCTATTCCCACATTGGTTGTTTATATATTCTATGTAGCTGGCGTAATATATATTACAATATCATATTTGCCAATACATGTTGTTCAGTTAAAAATATCCCTTGTATTTATATATACCACTAATACTTATAGTGTTTATATAATTGAATGCTGGGTATTTCTAGTTGTATTTTTTTTCTCAATTAATTAGTAACACATGATTCAGGTAGTGTTAGGAGCTGTTAGATGCAGCGATTCTAATTATGTATGACACTGACTAGAAATAACCAATCGTGTTCCATGCAGTGAAATTAGTTTATTAAGATTGAGCCAATCATTTTGGGGAGGTACATATAAATACCCTGGTAGGGATTAGGTAATTATTAGCAGCCCCTGACGAAGCCAAAGTGGAGAAACACGTAGGGCCAGCGTTGATTTGAAACAGAGAGAGAGACACGCCGAGGAGCCTGTGTGGAGAGACATTCACGGAGAGCTCCGGCAGTGATTCCCTGCATTGGCACACAGTGAAGCTCGCAAGAGCCGGGCCGCGTCACACACCGCGTCATACGCTACGGCCGAACACGTGACACGGAAGTAGCAGAGATTGCGGAGAGGACTGGTAACCGGCGCTTCTACACGAGTGTGAGAGACTCGCTAAACACTCTCTACTGCTTGATATTTACTCACAAAATGTGAGTTGATTACCTATATTTTAATAAGTCTTTTTTAGATAAAACGATTTTACACATATATTGTTCCCTTCCATTATTTCCTCCCCATCCTCCCCCCCTCCCCCTCTCTTATGAGATCCATCCATAGAGACACGTGAGTGCAAGAAATAAGAAGTGCATGCAGCAGCTGTAGCTGAGTTCCCGTGGAGAAGAAATATGGAGATCCAGCAGTTACAGAGTTAAAGCTACGTTGGCGAGTCCCATAGAGGATTACAGGCTCATACTTACCTGTATCTTATCTGTGTAAGCGCATCTCTTACCATCATAAAGTCTATGTATAATTAGATATACTGCCCTATGATCTTTTTTTGTGTTTTTTTGTGTTTTTTGTGTTTTTTCTCTTCCCTGTCATATTTGCGCCTAGGTCACTTTTCTACATATATATATATATATATATATATATATATATATATATATAGATATAGATATATATAGATATATATATATTCCCATTAGATGCCAACACATCATGAAAGGAAAGAGGGAAGGGGACTGGTGATAAATGGTGCCAAATATCCAGGAAGTCATGGTTGTTTAACAACCATAAACACAAACAAGCGAATCAAACATGTATACTATAACAAAGTAGAATGAATAAACAGAATACAAAAAGAAAATATTTCTAAATACATTATCATTAGTGAATATAGTGCATTTACCAAGTCCCCTTCCATTTTTCCACAATGGTTATTAATTAAAAATACAAAATATATATATATATTTATGTATTTAAAACATTGATAACTGATAGACAAAGTGTCCTATCGCTCAACCTAAATATCAAAATGAATTATATAATTGTAGTATTGAGCTGAGGTGCAAACAGAAAAAGAGTCCATATAGAGCACATACTGTATATGTTTCCCCAAGAAGGGGTGAAAAAGGTTCCCGTATATTTTGTGCTCATTCAGCTAAGAATGAAAGAGAGTAAGGACTTGTCACGCCTGTATGCCCGCAGACCTGGCAATACCCCAATACTGAGGTGGCAACAGTATTACACCACACACCCACAGCAGTGGGAGCAAGCCCGGAGTGTGGTATAGCGTTGCTGGGCCTGTTGAAAAAGTGGATAAGATACTTGCAACGTCTTGTAGGGTTAAACGTAAGAATGGTCGTGTCCGTCTGCCAATGTCCAGGGGTCCAGAGAGCAGAGTAGTCGAAGTTCAAAGCCAGGTCCAAGGATTCCAGACGTCAGCAAAGTAGAGTTCGTAGCAAGGTTCAAGGGGTACAGAGAGCACGGTAGTCCAAGACAAGCAGGGGTCAAAGCCAGGGAAATCCAAAGTAACACAGGAGCAGGATACAAGCAGGGACACAGAGGGAGCACAGCAAAGGTCAACACACACAGGGAAACAGGAACTATGCAGAGCGATGATAGAGAGGACAGACAGGGATTATAAAGGGAGATACACCAATAGGAGAGAGGGAAGGAGCAGAGAGAGAAGTGGGAGACAACAAGGATAGGTCAGGGAGAGAAGGGGAGGAGATAGGAGGATCAGAGAGATCGAAATGGCCTGCAGGGAATGGGAGGAGGAGTCAGGAGAGTGACCAGGCTTAGAAGAGGAGCGTGTACACGCGCCCTCTGTGAGCTGAGGGTGCATGCGCACAGGCTGCGTCACCAGGCGCGCGGAGCACCCCAGCTGAGCGAAGCAGAGGACCGGACAGGACCGCCACCGGAGGTGAGATACAGGCACAGAGAGTGTCTGGGAGCGGGGAGCGTTGCCGCAGAGGCTCGGGGACCGCGCGGGTGCGCGGGACTTGCGGGGCATGCGCTGAGGCAATGGGGCAGAGAGAGAGGAGGACGGAGCGGGACAGGAGTGGGAAAGTGCAGAGGGATTAGTATGAGAGGGGACAGAGGAAGAGAAAGAGTGGGAAGGAATCCCCTGAAACGTCACAGTATCCCCCCCTTGAGGATCGATCTCCGAGCGATCCAACCAAGGCTTAAGCGGAATTTTTTGGTGGAATTGCTGGAGTAATCTTGGGGCATGGATATGACATGCTGGTACCCACGAACGTTCTTCTAGACCATAGCCCTTCCAGTGGAACAGGAACCTGGAGTTTGTTTTCAGACCAGCGGGAATCAATGAGGGATTGGACCTCGTACTCCTGTTGTCCTAGGGTGGAGACTGGATTGGGTTTCCGAGAGGGGACAGGAAAGTGAGAACTTTGAACAAAGGGTTTGAGAAGGGAAGCGTGAAACACGGAAGGAATCCTCTTGGTGGGAGGCAGGTCAAGACGGTAAGCTACTGGGTTAATCTTTTCTAATATTTTGAACGGGCCCAAGAATCTCGGAGATAATTTAGGTGATGGCGTTTTAAGCCTGATATTTTTTGAGGATAACCACACCCTGTCACCAGGTTTGAAAGAAGGCCCAGGTTGACGATGACGATCCGCCTTGGTCTTTTGTTTGGCAACCGCAGACTGTAAAGTTTTGAGGATTTTTTCCCAAGATTCCAGTAGATTAGCAACATAAGAGTCGGCCGCAGGAACGCCCGAAGGAGAAGGCGAGAGCGTAAGGCTACTGGGGTGGAAACCGAAGTTAATAAAAAAGGGAGACTCTTGAGTAGACTCGTTTTTGAGAGAATTGATGGCAAATTCGGCCCATGGCAAAAGGTCCACCCAGTTGTCCTGTGAGTCAGATATGAAGCATCTTAGATATTGTTCAAGAGTTTGTTTCATCCTTTCGGTTTGACCATTGGTTTGAGATGGTATCCTGAGGAAAACAAGAGAGAGATTCCGAGTCTTTGGGAAAATGCCCGCCAGAATTTAGAGATGAACTGAGACCCACGGTCAGAGATAATAGAAATGGGGACGCCATGTAACCTGAAAATTTCTTTGGAAAAGACATCAGCCAAAGTGGCAGAATTAGGAAGACCCTTGAGGGGAATAAAGTGTGCTTGTTTAGAGAACCTGTCCACTACGACCAGAATGGTGTTCATTCCTTTGGACTTGGGCAACTCGACAATGAAATCCATCGATATATGTTTCCAGGGTTGTTCCGGAATGGGAAGAGGTAAGAGAAGTCCCGAAGGTTTGTGATGGAGTGTTTTACTCTGGGCACATACAGGACAGGCAGTGGTAAAGTCGAGAATATCACTGTTCATCTTTGGCCACCAAAATGTCCGTTTAGTGAGATCTGCTGTCCTTTTGAAGCCTGGATGACCGACTGCTCTAGAAGAATGACCCCAAAGCAAAATTTTATGGCGAAAACATGGAGCTGCGTATAGGCGTCCTTCTGGTACCCTGAACCTGCTGGGAATGTGAGCTTGAGCTTTGCTGATTTCGTCCAACACATCGAAGTTGTTAGCGGAAATTATACATTTCGCAGGAAGGATAGGCTCCGTGGTTTCATTAGCTTCGGTTTCTGTGGCGAACTGATGAGAGAGGGTGTCCGCTTTGACATTTTTGGTACCAGGAATATATGAAATTGTTAGGACCAGTATGTCAGGCCAGAATCTGCACTTGTGTTAAGCTTCCATTTTGTCTGATCATAACTAGTTAAGATTCTGTAGTCAGCCTTTTGCTGAAATATAATTCCTAAATGCACTCAGTTTTTGCCAAATTGCATTTCTTTTCTTTCTGCTTAGGATATTGCTAAGATACTTTTTGTATCAACAGTCTCATTCTGTTCTAGTTAGAATATAATAGAATGGTTCTCTGCAAGAAGCAAAATAGTATAATTAGTTGCTAAAGATTCAAGGTCTCTTTTGATAACAGACAATGAATAAGCTATGTATTCAGACATTGCTTGTATTGGGAAAGACACGTCCCAAGAATCATGCCACTAATATGTCCTGCCCTCTAAATCACGCCTCTAATCCAAGACACACCTAGGATACGCCTATGTTACGCCTATGTTACGCCTATGTTACGCCTCTAACCAATATCTTCTTTTTCCTGTATAAAAGTCATTACCCTATGAGTAATAAATTGAGACAAAGGATTTGAAACCTGGCTTGCGTTATGTTTCATTTCGTTCGTCTACCAGGCCTGAAAGTTCATCAAAGATCGAAGATAACAGTGGCAGGGCATGAAAGCTTCCCGGGGAAGACTGCTGTATAATGGTGCAGATGGTGTATCCAGTCACAAGGCCTTCAGATCCTTTGGCAGTGGATAGGTTCCTTTTGGTTCTGAATCCTAGGCGAGGAAATTAAGGTTTTCCTTCATAAATAGTATAGTTAAAGCGGGAAAAGAAGAGCGACCACCGAGTTTGGCAGGATCCCAGGCGACGAGCCCCCTCGATATACAAAATTTTTTTGTGGTCAGTAAGAATAGCAACTGGTTCCTTGGAGCCCTCCAAAAGGTGCCTCCATTCTTGAAGAGCCAGTTTTATGGCCAAAAGTTCACGATTGCCAACATCATAATTCCTTTCGGCAGATGAAAATTTCCGCGAAAAAAAACCACAGGGGTGGAGTTTCTCTTGGGGAGAAGTCCACTGGGAAAGGACTGTGCTGGCTCCAACGTCCGAGGTGTTGACCTCCAAAGTGAAGGGGAGGGAGGTATCCGGATGGCGAATGATGGGTGCGGAAACAAAAGCCTTCTTGAGTACCTCAAAAGCAAGAATATTCTCCGGGGACCAGGAAGTGGTATCGGCACCCTTCTTGGTCAATGCGGTGATGGGAAGAGCAATAGAAGAACATTTTTTGATGAATTTCCTGTAATAGTTGGCAAAGCCGAGAAAACGCTTCTCAGCCTTGAGTGAATTAGGCAGCGGCCAATCGAGAACAGGTTTCGGTTTTTCTGGATCCATGGAGAAGCCTTGACTGGAGATGATATAGCCTAAGAAGGCAGTAAAGGTCTGGTGGAACAAACACTTCTCCATCTTGACATATAGGCGATTAGAACGGAGCCTAGAAAGCACTAGTTTGGTATGTTGAATGTGTTCCTCCAGACTTTTAAAGAAAATAAGGATGTCATCTAGATAGACTATGACAAATGTTCCCAATACATCGCAGAAGATGTCGTTCATGAACTCTTGAGAAATGGCAGGAGCGTTACATAAACCAAAGGGCATAACAAGATATTCATAATGTCCTGATCGTGTGTTAAATGCTGTTTTCCACTCGTCCCCCTCCCTTATGCCAATGAGATTATAGGCACCTCTTAAGTCGAGCTTTGAGAAGATATAGGCCCCCTCGGATACGATCGAACAGTTCAGAAATAAGCGGAAGAGGATACCGGTTCTTCACTGTGATCTTATTGAGTCCGCGGAAGTCAATGCACGGCCTAAGTGATCCATCCTTCTTCTTCACAAAGAAGAAGCCAGCCCCGGCAGGGGAGGTAGAGTTGCGGATGAATCCTTTCTCCAAATTTTCTTGAATGTAGGACGTCATGGTCTCGGTCTCTGGGACGGAGAGTGGATATGACTTCGACTTGGGCAGGATGGTCCCAGGAATCAGATCGATAGGACAATCGTACGGGCGATGGGGAGGTAGAACCTCCGCTTGTACCTTGTCGAACACATCCAAGTACTCATGATACATGGTAGGCAGGATCAATAGATTAGAAGGAACGGAATCCAGGCCGGCAAGCACTGCAACAGGAGACGCCGCAGGAACGGCATCTGCGGACGAAGGCCACTGGAGAGGCAGAGTACCGGTCCAGTCAATGCGTGGATTGTGGAGTTGAAGCCAAGGCAATCCTAAAATAATTTGCACTGTAGGAGATTGAAAAATATCGAAGATTATTACCTCCTTATGACCGTCAGCCAAGGTCAGTGTGAGAGGAATAGACTCCCAAATGATAAACGCCGGTTAGAGTGGTCAGCCGTCAATGGCCTCGAGGCCAATGGGAGTTTTCCTTCTGACCATGGGGATTTGATTCTCCAACGCGAACTTCTGGTCCAGGAAGTTACCACCAGATCCCGAATCGATGAAAGCTTGGTCCTGCAGGAAAAGGTTCGGACCCTCCAAAGTAGCAGGAAGTAGAAACTCCTTTGGGAAAGCTTCGGGGAAAGAGGGGCAAGAAGAGACAGTACCCATTAGAAGCCCCTCTACCTGTACTTGGTGTGCCCGTTTCCCGGCTTCAGGGGACAATTCTGGAGACGATGTTCCGGAGAAGCACAGTAGAAACAAAGTCTATTTAGATGACGTCTCGCTCTCTCCGTGGCCCGAAGTTGCTGACTGCTGACCTGCATCGGCTCCGGAGACTCCAGTGCCAGGAGGGGTGTTGTAGGCGACCTGTGAGAAACAACAGAAGAAGGAGAGCGAGAACAGTGCCTCTCGTGCTGTCGCTCCTTAGTACGCTGATCCATGTGTACGCTCAAGGTAATCAACTCCTCCAGGGATGAAGGCCGGGCATGAGTAGCTAGATCGTCTTTCAACGTATATGAGAGTCCGTGCCAGTACGCGACAGCGAGTGCGTCATCATTCCATTGGGTTTCAGTGGCTAGCGTACGGAACTCAATGGCGTATTTGGCAGCTGATCTTCGGGCCTGTGAAATGTGAAAAAGAGAGAAAGCGGCTGTCTCGCGCTGTGCAGAAGTATCGAATACAAGTTGAAACTCGCGTCTGAAGAGAGAGTAATCTTGCGTTAATTCGCTTTTGCACTCCCATAGGGGGGAGGCCCAGGCGAGAGCGTCTCCGGTGAGCAAGGCATAGATATACGCTACCTTAGCACGACCAGTGGGAAACAGGGAGGGGGACATCTCGAATTGCACCTCGCATTGGTTTAAGAAACTGCGGCAGGCGAGGGGATCCCCATCGTAGCGATTCGGTGAAGGAATACGGGGCCCAGAGCTGGCGTAGTTAGTGGCAACTGGTAGCGTAGGAGCCACGGGGCTCTCCTGAGGGGAGAACTTGGCCAATTGCTGGGAGACAGTAGATAACTGGAACTGACAAATTGTAAAGCCTCTATGGAAATACTTGTACCCACCTCAGGGGGTTCTGCGTTTGTTGGGCTCTGCATAATGTCACGCCTGTATGCCCGCAGACCTGGCAAGACCCCAATACTAGGGTGGGAATGGTATTACACAACACACCCACAGCAGTGGGAGCAAGCCCGTAGTGTGGTATAGCGTTGCTGGGCCTGTTGTAAAAGTGGTTAAGATGCTTGCAACGTCTTGTAGGGTTAAACGTAAGAATGGTCGTGTCCATCTGCCAATGTCCAGGGATCCAGAGAGCAGAGTAGTCGAAGTTCAAAGCCAGGTCCAAGGATTCCAGAGGTCAGCAAAGTAGAGTTCGTAGCAAGGTTCAAGGGGTACAGAGAGAGGGTAGTCCAAGACAAGCAGGGGTCAAAGCCAGGGAAATCCAAAGTAACACAGGAGCAGGATACAAGCAGGGACACAGAGGGAGCACAGCAAAGGTCAGCACACACGGGGAAACAGGAACTATGCAGAGCGATGATAGAGAGGACAGACAGGGATTATAAAGGGAGACACACCAATAGGAGAGAGGGGAGGAGCAGAGAGAGAAGTGGGAGACAACAAGGATAGGTCAGGGAGAGAAGGGGAGGAGACAGGAGGATCAGAGAGCGAGATGGCCTGCAGGGAATGGGAGGAGAAGTCAGGAGACTGACCGGGCTTAGAAGAGGAGCGTGTGCGCCCGCCCTCTGTAAGCTGAGGGTGCGCGTGCACAGGCTGTGTCACCAGGCGCGCGGATTGCCGCGCCGCGGGCACCCCAGCGGAGGGAAGCAGAGGACCGGACGGGACCGCCACCGGAGGTGAGATACAGGCAGCGGGCATAGAGAGTGTCTGGGAGCGGGGAGCGTTGCCGCAGAGGCTCGGGGACCGCGCGGGTGCGCGAGACTTGCGGGGCATGCGCTGAGGCAATGGGGCAGAGAGAGAGGAGGACGGAGCGGGACAGGAGTGGGAAAGTGCAGAGGGATTAGTATGAGAGGGGACAGAGGAAGAGAAAGAGGGGGAAGGAATCCCTCTGAACCGTCACAGGACTCAGTGGTCTCTGAGTAATATACTAGGAGGCAACTGAGTCATTCCCCTCTTTCATTCTTAGCTGAATGAGTGCAAAATACACAGGAACATTTTTTTGTTTTCCCTTCTTTGGGAATCATAGATATGCTCTATATAAAACATTGAGCCATGTTTATCAAACTAAAGGGAAGCTGCAGCTGCTAAATAAAGCAGCCCCATATTATCTTGAGTTAAGTAAATGGTTAATCCAACTAGAAATAGGATGACAACAGTTTTTATTTATCCTATGTGAAGCTTGACCTATGATGAATGTATAACACAACAGGAAAGCTTTTATAGCATGACAAATTCTACATAAATAATATGAACAATTGATGTACGCCTTTATACAATCACAATAAAAATACGCTACAATTAACAAAAAATTATCTACATTACATTTATATATTCAGTATACTGTATACCCAACTTGATAAATGGAGTGGCAAATAGTAGCCACATTGCTATAGAGCTGGCAATTACAAGTTTCATTTTGCTACATTTATATCATTATCCCTTACACTATATTTAGCAACAACCAGTGTTAACTATTGTTCATATAGTAAAGTACAAAATACAAATAATTTTAACAATAAGTTGCTGACAGGGAAAGTAACCAAATAATGAAACACAACATAGCAGGAATACATCATAATAATAATAGCAATATAAATACAAAATGTACATTTTTTGTAACATACAGTATCAAAATAGGAATATATTAGATAAAAAGATTAGCATTTCACTAATAAATAGCCCTTACAGGGTTTTTAAGAAATCCTCACATTGATGTAATATTGAATACAAATACATTAATAGCATCAAATTCGTCATAAGACTAGAAGTTAATAGCTTCTGAAGGCATGCTGGTGTTAGGTAAACATATAGTATGAACTGTACTCTTTAATCCATCATAGTTTAGAGTTACCAGACCAACACTGTAGATTGAATAATTAATTTTCCAGACATATTCAGTAACTTCAATAGACTTAAACAAAACAAAATTTAACATCCAAGGGTGAACTTCTAAAATAGAAGAGATTAGAGGTCAAAGAGTATGGCCTGAACAGCCTACACATGCAAATTTAGAGATAAACCAACTAATTATGATTCTTATTGCAAAGGTGGATCAAAGGGATAGACATAGGGGCCTATGCAGAGAGCTCCGATAAGTTATTTCTCGCCAGGTTTTCGCCAAAAGTGCCTGTAGCTATTCAGGAAGCAGCGAGAACCTGGCGAGAGTTTGCTAATTTGCCGTTTTTTTTGGCAGATAAAAAAAAAACGCTGATTTCTTGGCGAGAAAGCACTTTTTCGCAGCTCATTGCCAGCTTCTCAAAGTCGGGGTATTCTAGGAGCCCCGATCAGCATCTCGCAGCTGATCGGGGCTCTAGAGTGGCGAATTTAACTACAAATAGCCGCGCCACAAAAAGCTGTCAAGAAGCTGGGGTTGAGCAGATCCGCCAATACAGCACTTCGAAAAAATGTGTCCCTTTTACTTGCGTGGGAGTGATGCTGGGGGTCTCCGGAGCTGATACACATTAATAGCAGCACCGGAGCAACCCGGCATGCATCCAATGCAGGAAAAAGCCATTTACCGGCCACTTCATTACCTTTGCGGCAAACCGACAAGGAAATGAAGGGGTTAACCACCAGTATCAGTACTATTGTGGGGAGCGGGGGTGGGTGAAGGGGGTATTTGGCCCTTGGTAGATGTTTAGGGCTTGCGGGGGGTTACGGCTGGACTGTACTGAATGGGTTAACACTTCCCATTACCCACCCGCAAGCCCTAAACACCCACCTTTGGGGCTAATACCCACTGAACCCACCCCAGCTACCCACAATATATATATATATATATACATATATAGTCATGGTATGGGGATTTGCACTCACGGTTTAGTTAGAAGGCAGATGCTTGTCCCATATGTAGCATATAGACTTGTGGTAACCAGGGGATCCTGATGACCAAAGAAGAAAGCACACCGCAAAGATGATATCATATATATATATACAGGTAAACCCTGTTATAATGTGCCCCGTTATACCGCGAAACGGTTATAACGCGGTTTTCACTGCACACACAACCTGCACACACTGCACACACTGCACACACTCTACACTGCACACACTGCACACACTATACACTGCACACTGCTCACAGCACACTGCTCACAGCACACTGCACACACTCCCAGCACTCAGTCTCACTGCACCACTGCACACACTCTCACTGCACACACTCTACACTGCACACACTGCACACACTCTACACTGCACACACTGCTCACTGCACACACTGCTCACTGCGCACACTCCTCACTGCACACACACTGCTCACAGCACACAGCACACACTCCCAGCACTCACTGCACACACTACCAGCACACACTCTACACTGCACACACTGCACACACTCTACACTGCACACACTGCACACACTCTACACTGCGCACACTGCACACACTCCCTGCACACACTGCACACATTGCACACACTCTACACACTCTACACACTCTACACACTCTACACACTCTACACACTCTACACACTCTACACTGCACACACTGCACACACTCTACACTGCTCACACTGCACACACTCTACACTGCACACTGCTCACAGTACGCTGCTCACAGCACACTGCACACACTCCCAGCACTCACTCTCACTGCACACACTCCTCACTGCACACACACTGCTCACAGCACACAGCACACACTCCCAGCACTCACTGCACACACTACCAGCACACACTCTACACTGCACACACTGCACACACTCTATATTGCACACACTGCACACACTCTACACTGCGCACACTGCACACACTGCACACACTGCACACACTGCACACACTCTACACACTCTACACACTCTACACACTCTACACACTCTACACTGCACACACTCTACACTGCTCACACTGCACACACTCTACACTGCACACTGCTCACAGCACGCTGCTCACAGCACACTGCACACACTCCCAGCACTCACTCTCACTGCACACACTCCTCACTGCACACACACTGCTCACAGCACACTGCACACACTCCCAGCACTCACTGCACACACTCCCAGCACACACTCTACACTGCACACACTGCACACATTCTACACTGCACACAATGCACACACTCTACACTGCACACACTCTACACTGCACACACACTGCTCACAGAACACTGCACACACTCCCAGCACACACTCTACACTGCACACACTGCACACATTCTACACTGCACACAATGCACACACTCTACACTGCACACACTCTACACTGCACACACTACACACACTCTACACTGCACACACTGCACACACTCTACACTGCATGCACACACTCCCAAGCACGCACACCCTCCCACTGCACACACACAACCCACTGCACGCACACACTCCCACTGCACGCACACACTCCCACTGCACGCACACACTCCCACTGCACGCACACACTCCCACTGCACGCACACACTCCCACTGCACGCACTCCCACTGCACACACCTCCACTGCACACACTCCCACTGCACACACCTCCACTGCACACACTCCCACTGCACACACTCCCACTGCACACTGCACACACCACACACTCCCAGCACTCACTGCACACACACTCACTGCACACACTCTCACTGCACACACTCTCACTGCACACACTCTCACGGCACACACTCTCACTGCACACTGCTCACAGCACACACTCTCACTGCACACAGCTCACAGCACACTCTCACAGCACACACTCTCACTGCACACTGCTCACAGCACACTCTCACAGCACACAGCTCTCACAGCACTCAGATGTCAGAAGCCCACCCCCCTCACATGTCAGCAGCCCCCCCCCTCACATGTCAGCAGCCCACCCCCCCCCCTCACATGTCAGCAGCTCACCCCCCCTCACATGTCAGCAGCCCACCCCCGCTCACATGTCAGCAGCCCACCCCCCTCACATGTCCGCAGCCCACCCCCCTCACATGTCAGCAGCCCACCTCCCCTCACATGTCAGCAGCCCAACCCCACGTTTTTCACAAACCACCAGCCCGTTTTCCACACCCACCCTCCACCAGCCCGTTTTTCACACACACACACACACACACACACACACACACACACACACACACACACACACACACACACACACACACACACACACACACACACACACACACACACACACACACACACACACACACACACACACACACACACACACACACACACACACACACACACACACACACACACACACACACCTTTTAGATCAGTTCAGCACATCCTCTCTCCCCCAGGTACTAAGCCCCGCCCCCGGCATGCTCTGACCTCCCCGGCAATGCATTGAAAAGAGTAAACCACCTGGCAGCAAAGAGTTAAACCTCAATGAAGGGGGGGGGATAATCTTTTAGTTACTGACTGGGGCAAAGAGCCTTGTTACAGTACAGGCCTTTGAAGTTGGAGACGCTGGTCTAAATTACACTGCAAGCTCTTTGGGGCAGGGATAACTTCTGCACACAGGTTAGTAGAAATGCCCATCTCCTTAGCAAGTAAACCTGATCCAAAGGAGATCTCATTCTACAGCCAGGAAATCCCGGCTTTGCTCCAGTGTCACATGGTATACTGGAGCCAATCAGAGTTGGGATTTAGTTCCCACGCTCAGATTGGCTATCGTACTATCTGAGTGTGGCCCTCTTTCTTTTGATGACGTCATTTTGAAGGCAAATGAAGCACAGCTATTCTGATTTGGCGGGCATCATTCCTTGAATGACGTCATTAAATTTTGTTTTTTAATTTTCAACATCATATGGTTTTCAACCCCCAATCAGGGCCGTGGGAACCATATGACGAACATGTGACGTCATAGGCCTATAAAAGCCTATGTCATATCCTTTTTAAGCCAGACGCCGAGGAGGACGGACCTCCTTGAACAAGAAGAAGATAAGGGCGTGGCAGCAGAAGGTAAGAAGAGGCTCAAAAGAGCCTCAGAAGAAGCAGGAAGATGGAAGAACACTGATGAAGACGGTGATGGAATGGATTACAAATACAAGACAAACTTGGTTTATAATTTCATGGTTTCTTATTTTATGGTTTCTTATTTTATGGGTTCCTGTGCGTAGATTGGTTTGAGAGTAAGCGGTTAACGGGAGTCGGTGAGTGGGTCAAGTAATGGTAAGTGAACAAAAGAAATGTATTTTATTTAACTTGTTCATTTTTTTTTTGTTTTTTACATGTTTTTTTTTTTTAGATCATTTTTTGCCACTGTATGTATGAATGTATGTATGTATGTCTAGATAGATATATACATAAAGGGTAAGTCAACAAAAGAAATGTATAATTTTTAACTTGTACATGTTTGTTTTTTATTAAAACATGTGATATTTTTTTTTTAGATCATTTCTTGCCACTGTATGTATGTATGTATGTATGTATGTATGTATGTATGTATGTATGTATGTATGTTTGTATGTATGTATGTATGTATGTATGTATGTATGTATGTTTGTATATGTATGTCTAGATCGAGATATACATACAGGGTAAGAAATGATTGTTTTGGAAATGCTTGTTTTGCTGATTTTAAAATTTACTGTGCTGCAATGCTTATAAATTAGTGTGTTATGTTATTTTTATTTTAGATAAATGTAATTGTTTTTGGTTTCTGCAGTACTTGATTTCAAGGTGTGGTTTGCTATTTAATAGTGTATTATGTTTGGTAGTTCTATTTTGGCTGATGCTAACTTTTTTTCTGCTTGGTTTATTTTAACGTTTGAAATAAGTTATTGTCTAATTAATTTGGATAGGATAGTAATTGATTTCGGATTTTATAAATTAATGGAAAATATTTCTGTTTACTTGCTTGGTTTAAAGAGTATACTTCTTTACTTATTTGGCTACATTTTTATTTTGTTTGCAATATTTATTTGTTAACATTGATTTGCATAGTCTACATGATGCACAGATTATATGCATCATGTATACACGGTACAATTCAATGTTTCGATTGGCGATTGGGAGATTGC
The DNA here is from genome assembly GCF_040206685.1 of Ascaphus truei. NCBI lineage: Eukaryota > Metazoa > Chordata > Amphibia > Anura > Ascaphidae > Ascaphus > Ascaphus truei. The sequence continues at coordinate 309,410,474 of NC_134484.1, read as the reverse complement.
CATTTGTTAGATATTAATTGGTAGATGAGAATGAATATATTTTGGTATTTTTTTAATTTGTTTGTGGCTATCTAATATTGTAATTTTGATATGCTATGTGATTTATTGATTTGAATATGTGCTATTTTCAATTGTACATGTGATTTTGAAAACTTAAACATTTCTTTGTATATTGGTTATTTGTGTGTGTGTATATATGTGTGTGTGTGTGTGTGTGTGTGTGTGTGTGTGTGTGTGTGTGTGTGTGTGTGTGTGTGTGTGTGTGTGTGTGTGTGTGTGTGTATATATAAATGTCTGTGTGTGTGTATAAATTGTGACAGAGTCACTGACTCAGTAGGCTGTGACAGTGAATGGAGAGATGCTGCAGCCAGATCACTGAGTGTTAATCTCCTCAGACAGAGAAAGCACAGCTGCAGCCTAATTAAACAGGGGCTGAACTATCAGTGAAACAAGTGCTTTAAAAAGCAGGAAGTTGCTCACACAAGGTGAGCTTGTTTTTCCACAGGAAGGTGGAGAGAACTCTCCCGGCTTGGAAGCCGTAGCAGCTGCTGCTGCTCTGGTCCCCAGTCCTGCGAGGAGCTAGGATGCTGGGACCAGCTGGGACCCCAACCCAGGATAAAGATACAGATTGCTGCGAGGCTGGACACAGCCTGCTCCCTGGAACCGTGTTCCTGTTTGCTGCTGGAGCTGCTATAAGATAAGACTTTATTCTTATACGTATCGGTTAACCGTTGTGTAGCATGTTTTGGGCATGACCAGATTAGCTGGCTGTCCTGTTAGTAAGGGCTCAAGAAGTGAGTTAGTGTCCCTAACGGGACTAGGATTTAGTTTTGAAGAAAGTAGTTTCTTAAAGGGACAGTGCACCCGTAATTATTTTGGTTGTGGCTAATAAACCACTAGTGTTTAAAGTTTCCCATCGTGTCTAGTGTCTTACTGACCCCGCCGCGAGGCCGTCCTGCCACAGCTGGTGGCAGCGGTGGGATGCTACGCCTCTGGGGGTCAGTAGATGAAGATGTGTTGAGACACTGAACTCAAGCGAAAAAAAAAAAATGATTTTTTGCTGAAGCATGGAAGTTACAGCTAGCAAGCGCTGAGTGTAATTATTGCCCCGTCGGGTATGAAAGGATTGCTGTGTAAAGCTAATGCCTTTTGCTGAAGTGAGTGAATTTGCAGCTAGCAAGTGCTGTGAGCAAAGTTTGCCCTGTCTGGTAAAAAAGAAAGTGAAAATGAATTTTGGCAAAGATGTTGCCCTAAGAAGAACCCAGAAGGTTCAAAGATTGTAAAGCCAATACAAGTTACGTGTGTTGTGCAAGGTCTGCCTCGTCGGTGTGAAGAAAAAAAACGGGGTTTTAAAATGGCCGCCGTCAAGTTTCAGTTTTGCAATGTACATAACCATACAAAACAGTGTCCCTTCAGGCCATATGATGATTATGATGATGACGCATATGTGGCCCCGAGAAGAGAGACGTACCCACAGATGAAAGCTGCAAAAGTGTCCAGTGTGTGTGTGCCCAGCACCACTGATGTCTCTGGAACGAATAAAACAAAGATAAAGAAGAAAAATAAAAATATTTTTCAAGTCACAGAGGAAGTGAAACCACTTGAGCCTGCGATATCAGGACAACAGGTGTCAGCAAGCCACCGAGATGTGCTGCAGACAGGTGATGGGTAGAATTGTCACAGGAACGGTGGCAAAGGAAAAGGAGAAGCAAAGGGAAGCTGAATCCTTGAGCCAGGAAAAAGAGGCCTTAATTTCTGCACTCCAAACTGCCCACCGTGATTATGATGCCTTGCAGGAACAATTGAATAGGGAGCGAGAAGCGAACGCCGAGGTAAAGAGGTGTATACTCCCAGCTATACTTGAGTATGAGGAGTTAAAGAAAACAGAGCATCTCTTACGGAGTGAGTTGGAGGAGCTGAAGACAAGTTTGAATAAGGCCAACACCGCAATTGCTAACATGGAATCAGAGAGAACAAGTCCTGACTGGAGACTATGCTATCAGATGTCCCAGAAAGATGTGCAAAACTTCATCAAAGACTTAGATTTTTCTCACCAAGAAGCTAGCACGCTCAAAACAGAGCTGGAACTCTCACGCCAGGAGGGCCACAGTCTAAACACAGAGCTGGGTATGTTGAAGGAAACCCATGAGAATGCCCTGAGAGATTTAGAGACTGTAAAGAAGGAGAATGTAAGTCTGATGCAGAAAAATTCAGACTTGACTGATCAAATCAGTAATGGTGATAAGAAGCTCCACCAAGCAGGAAAAGTGGAGAAGCAATTGATCCAGGAAAAGCTAGAGGTGCAGGAAGCACTGCAGAATGCAGAGAGGATGCAACGTGTCTCCCTGCAGCAGCACACACAGGCAACGCACTTATGGCAGAGCCAGCTGCAAGAGCTACATGCAAGTCTGCAAGCAGCCAAGGAGAAGCAGCGAGTGCTACAGGAATGGCTGAGTACCCATTATGTCCCCACAGAACAGCATGAGGAACTGAGGGCCACGCTGTACGCCACAAAAGCATCGCTAGGGGCAGAGCTGGGTACTTTGAAGAAAGCCAATGAGACGGTCCTAAGGGATATAGAGACTGTGAAAATGGAGAATATAAACCTGAAGGAAGAGGTTTTAAACCTGACTGGTCAGGTCAGTGATGGGACTGAGAAGCTTCACCAAGCGCAGAAAGTGAAGACACAATTGGCGCAAGGAAAAAATTAAGTACAGGCTGCTCTGCAGAATGCAGAGAAAATGCTGGAAAAAGAATGCCTCGCCCTGGAGCAGCTGAAGATCACGTTGAGCGCCACAAGAGCATCGCTGGAGGCGGAGCTTAGAATCCAGGTGACTCTGTGTGAGAGGGAACATGAGAAGGTCCAAAGATTGGAGCAAGAGCTGGAGAAGCAGAGGGGCAACTCCATCTCCATGAGTCAGTATGCCAAGGAGAAAGAAGCCTGGAAGACAGACGCAACAGCGATACTGGCGACAAGAACTGCAGAGCTCAAAAAGATGGAGGAGGCGTTGATGCAAACCCAGAGTAAGCACCAGGAAGAGGTGAAGGCCCTGAGAGGGGACTGGCAGCATCAGATTGAAGAGCTGCAAACGCAGATGGCTGAGCACGAGATGCAGCACGCCAAGACTGAGGAGGTGTCCGTCCGTCAGGTGGCCTGCCTGATGTTGCACCATGAAACTGAGATGGCTGATATCCACAAGCGGCTGGACTACACGACCAATGAGGGGGCCCGGCTACAGCTGGAGCTAGACAAGGTCCGGGAGGAGCACCAGCAGCTGCAGGTCCAGAATAAAGAAAGAGAGACAGATTTAAGCCTTGCTCTGAGTCTGCTAGGAGACGTAGAATCGCGACTCAATTCTAACGAAGATGAACTAACAGCCGCACTGAGTGAAAGAAGAAAGGCAGAAGGACTGCTTCAAGACCTGAGGAAGGACCTGGAGTCTGAGCAGGCTGGCCGCAGGATGGCGGAGAAACAAAAGTGTGACCTAGGCAAGGAGCTCGAATCTCTAAAGTCTGAGCGGGACGCTACGTTGGACTCTACTGCTGCCCAGCATGAGGTTTCTCAGATGAAGCTGGAGGAAAAGCTTACAAGCCCAAGACAGACGTTTGGGTCACTGAAGCAGTCCAAGGAAAAGGAGGCGGTAGAGATAAAGTCAAAGGATGATGAAGGGGAGGCTGCACTGGAACATGTTTTACCAGAGCCCGCTGTCTATGCAAACTATCTCTTAAGTTATCTTCAAAACCCTGCTGTTCTCACAGAAGAACAAAAAGCGGATATGACACAAATTGAAGACATGCTGATTAAAGAATTTATAGGTCAGCAGCTGATTCTTATAGTGGGCTGTCTAGATACCAGTGAAGAAGGAGGCAGGAAACGCCTTCTTGCTGTCCTACAAGAGATGCTTGTGATACCTAATACACCAACTTCCCTTATAACGTGTCTAGTGGAATTATTGCTCCGTATTGTTAAAAATGATGACCGGAGAATTCAGATTGTGGCAGAAATAGTCTCTGAGCTGCGAGAGCCAATTGTTAGCGTGGATGTACCAGAGGATGCCGCGAAATCAAGGAAATTACAGTTAAAGATTGCAGATTTAAGAGTGCAGCTTAACGAAGCCAAACAAGCCTTGGAGGACTCCATAGTTTTACAAGATTTCAGTCTTGCATCTGAATTAAAGGAGATAGTGAGGTACCAGTCCTCAGGCCCAGATGGCCTGGTAATTACCCCAAAAAGAAAATGCCTAAATTGGAAGGCAAGAAAAAAAAAGGGGGATGGAAGGGCCGACGTCAGACATTGGCGACGAAGATGCTGGTGCACGGGAATGGTGCACGGGCCGCTCCACAGGACAATGTTTCGCTGGGGAGAGGGATATGTGACAGAGTCACTGACTCAGTAGGCTGTGACAGTGAATGGAGAGATGCTGCAGCCAGATCACTGAGTGTTAATCTCCTCAGACAGAGAAAGCACAGCTGCAGCCTAATTAAACAGGGGCTGAACTATCAGTGAAACAAGTGCTTTAAAAAGCAGGAAGTTGCTCACACAAGGTGAGCTTGTTTTTCCACAGGAAGGTGGAGAGAACTCTCCCGGCTTGGAAGCCGTAGCAGCTGCTGCTGCTCTTGTCCCCAGTCCTGCGAGGAGCTAGGCTGCTGGGACCAGCTGGGACCCCAACCCAGAATAAAGATACAGATTGCTGCGAGGCTGGACACAGCCTGCTCCCTGGAACCGTGTTCCTATTTGCTGCTGGAGCTGCTATAAGATAAGACTTTATTCTTATACGTATCGGTTAACCTTTGTGTAGCATGTTTTGGGCATGACCAGATTAGCTGGCTGTCCTGTTAGTAAGGGCTCAAAAAGTGAGTTAGTGTCCCTAACGGGACTAGGATTTAATTTTCAAGAAAGTAGTTTCTTAAAGGGACAGTGCACCCGTACTTATTTTGGTTGTGGCTAATAAACCACTAGTGTTTAAAGTTTCCCATCGTGTCTAGCGTCTTACTGACCCCGCCGCGAGGCCGTCCTGCCACAATATATATATATATATAAATGTGTGTGTGTATATGGCTAGAATGGGGTAGAGTTGTGGGACTTTAATCATTCTGGAAAGGTCTGTTCAGCTGTGAGTTAATGAGCTAATTAGCCTAGCCTGTATAGTCAGGAAGTGATACATTTTTAAGGTGTTTCGTCGTTTTTATAGCATTCTATTAAAGTATTTGTTATTTTCATTTGAGTGTGACCTTTTGTGGTTTACCCAATTCAGGGAATAGGTTATTCAGTGGCCTTCTATGAGTTGACAATATACTATGTTTTGTCACCTATCTAGAGTGCAATTATAGGGGGCTTTATATAATCCTAGTTGATTATTTGTGTGTCATAAATTCTACAATTTTAATGCGGGGTTTGCAACAACTAGCAAAGACCCAAGTGGAGATGTCAAAATCCTATAATGAGAGTTTGCTACAGATGACAAAGTCACAAACTGAAAGTACGGCGGCGTTAGTACAGCAGATGGCGCTGTCCCTGCATCAGACGCTAAAAGAAGAGCAAAACGAGGCGCAACTTCGCCTACACCAGGAGCTCCGAGTGTTGGGAGAGAAAATTACCGCCCAGCCTAGAGTGGTCACACAGGTCGCTCACCAGTGAAAAACGCACCTCATTCAGAAAATGACACTGGACGATGACGTTGAGGCGTACCTGTCAATCTTCGAGCGCACCGCAGTACGCGAAGGGTGGCCAGCTGAGGAGTGGGCGGGAATAATTGCTCCCTTCCTGGTGGGTGACTCACAACAAGCCTATTATGACTTAGAGCCCGAGCAAGCTAAAGACTATGACACCCTGAAGGCGGAGATTATGGAACTGCTAAGGGTCACCCTCACGGTTCTGGCCCAACGGTTCCATTCCTAGCGTTATGATTTAGAGAAGACACCCCGCTCTCAACTCTATAACTTTATACACTCTGCAAGGAAGTGGCTTCAGCCTGAGGTATGTTCCATCGCTGCAGTTGTCGAAAGAGTAGTTATAGACCGGTTCCTGAGGGGTCTCCCCCGCGGGTGAGCCAGAGTGACCCCAAAGACGCCGAACTGTTGGTCGCTTTAGTCGAATGTTACTTGACTGCCGAAGAGATGTCCAAGAGTTCAAGTCCAGATGAGTTCTCCTGTTCTCGCTTCCTGCGCTCCAGGAGATCCGATAAGACTGTTCAACCGAATAGGAAGTCCCACAGCACCTAGGAGGGACTCTGGTCTCGTTGTACCCAGTAGACTGGAGACAAAACACCGACCCAGTTTTGGAAGGTATATAGAGTGCTACAGATGCCATGAACTTAGACATGTGGCCGTAGTTTGCCCTCGGAATGCGGAACCAATGGAATGTAACTTTTCTGTGGGGCATGGTTCGCGCTGGGTTTCTACGGTTCAGCACAGTTCTTGCAGTTCAGAAGAGGACGATGAGGACTTTTATCTGGCCCCGCGGATAGGACAACCTCCGTGTGCAACAGAAGCTGCAAGGAAAGTTTACCCCGTGGCATCAGAAAAGACCAGAGGTGGACTACAACACAGAGCGTTTGGCGCAATCGTCACAGGAGTGACTACTAGCCTTGGTATGACAAAGGCAACAATACCGCCATAAGCAGAAATCCAAGTGAGTCAGACCAAAAGAGTGTTGACTGGAAACGGTTCTATGAGGCGTCCCAACATGACGTTCAACGCCTCATCGGCAAGCAAGAAGTTTCTCAGCGAGATGTATGGACGTTAAAAACAGAGCTGGGTATATCTTATAAGGTTTATTGTTACATCGATTGCCTAAGTACATTTGTGATATATCTTATATCATATGAATGTGGTCTCCAATATATTGGTAGAACATCAAGAACTTTAGGCACACGGTTCCTAGAACATAGGAGAAATGTCATACGTGGGTTTACCATACACAGTTTATCACGACACTACATTAGTAAACATAATAAAAATCCATGTAGTTTGTCAGTTATTGGTATTGAATCCATTCCTTCTACTATATTGGGAGGTGATATCATATAGGTGAGTGCATCAATACATTTACGCTCCTGAGAATTAAATTCTGTTTCAATGAAATTTTCCCTTTTTTTCATACTATAGTGTCTCATCAAAGTCAGTTTGCGAATATAGCGATTTAAATCAACAAACAGATCAAATCTGTTTGGAAGGCTACTTGGTGCAAAGGATAAACCTTAATTTGAATGAGGTAGTGGGAGATGAGGATCCTGATGTAGGTCTGTCGTTGGAGTTCAAACATTCACCATTTACACCTAAATCTGTATACTTTCCATATCAGTCAAATGGCAATTTCATTGATACTTTCTACACTTTAGTTTTGAAGGACCTTGAGCAGTTGTGTCAAAATACTACAAAACATATTCACAAGAACCTCACAAATGAGGAAGAACAAGCACTAAATAGTATTAAGACTAATTCTGAACTTATTGTGAGACAGGCGGACAAAGGGGGTGCAATTGTCCTGCAGGATCGTGGTGATTACCTATTGGAGGCTGACCGCCTCCTGCGGGACAATTCATCGTATCAAGTCCTGGCTAATGATCCAGTTAAAATATATCAGTTGGAATACTTCTCTCTTCTTCAGAAAGCACAGGGTGAGGGTATTATTACTAAGGCAGAACAGAATTTTCTATTTATTAAACACCTAGAACACCAATTTTCTATCACCTACCAAAATTGCACAAGGATATCGTCAATCCTCTAGGTAGGCCTATAATATCGGGGGTGGGTTCAATGACTTCGAGTGTGTCTCAGTATGTGGATTATTATTTACAACCATATGTACAACAACTGAGATCATACATTAGGGACACCTTGCATGTCATTGATTCCACCTCCAGCATTGCCTGGAAGGACACATTTTGTTGGGCCACGTGTGATGTGAGTTCACTATATACTTCTATAGATCACGATAAGGGGGTTAAGGCTATTAAACACTTTCTTACTATAGACACATCACTACACCCGGCACAACGTGAGTTTATTCTATCCTGCATTAGATTTATTTTATGTCACAATTATTTTCTTTTTGACAACACATTTTATCTACAGGTGTGTGGAACGGCCATGGGTGCCAAGTTTGCTCCCAGTTTTGCCAACCTCTTCATGGGGTTGTGGGAGGACCTCCATGTTTGGGGGAACGCGCGGCTGGGGGCGGGCTTGGTATTCTATGGTCGCTTCATTGATGATATCCTTATTATTTGGGATGGGGAGAGTCACGTATTAGATCACATACTTACTTCTTTCAATGATAATTTGATGGGACTTAAATTTATACACATCATCAGCCAGGATGCGATTACATTCCTAGATCTTGATTTGTTAATTTATATGAGTGATATGACAATTCAAAGCAAAACTCATTTTAAACCAATGTCAGCACAGAGCTTTCTCCAATATAGTAGTAATCACTACAAAAAATGGCTCGATAATGTGCCTAAGAGCCAGTTCTACAGAGTACGGGGCAATTACTCGAGGGACCTGGACTTTAAACATCAAGGTCATTTCGTGATGGATAAATTCCAGGAGAAAGGCTATAATATGCAAATAGTTGAACAAGCATTTAAGGATGCTGAGACATCAGATCGGGTTGACCTACTGATGAATTCCAAGACAAAAACTATGTCGAGAAAAAATGAGAAAACAAGTTATCAGTCCACTCCCACATTTATTACTCAGTACAATCATTCAGCTTACAGTATAACAAATATGTTTAAGAAACATTGGGGAATTATTCGAACTGATCCGATTATTGGGCCTCTGATGCCTGTTCATTTACCCATAATTAAAAAAAAAAGCAAGATCTCTAAAGACCATCATTGCCCCCAGTAGGCTGAAGGATTCTACTACCAACTTTTGTAATGAAAACAGAAATAAAAATACCAAAATGAGAGATAAGGGCAATTTTTCATGTGATAGGAATCGTTGCATTACCTGTAGACACATAAATAAAAAAGATGCATTTACATCATTTTCAAATGGTATAACTTATAAGGTTAATGCTTACATCGATTGCCTAAGTACATTTGTGATATATCTTATATCATGTGAATGTGGTCTCCAATATATTGGTAGAACATCAAGAACTTTAGGCTTTAGACCCATCTTAAAGGATTTGGTTGCAGCGTGGAGCTCCTCCAGCGTCAGGGGGGCGTTCATGGCTGCTTTTCCTGCTGGGTCGATGGTGTTTGTAATCCCTGACAGGAATTTGTCAGCCTGGTCTCGGTCTGATGCTTTTGGGGAGTAGAGGTCTTCATAGAAATCTTTCACGACTCCCATGACTTCCTCCTTCCCCTTGATGGGTCTCATCAGTGTGGGGTTGATTTTACTGGACCCATCAAGGTCAAAACAGCTGTCTGTGGGTGGTTTTCTGGGTATGCACCTTAACCCTGGCTGTGCTCAAAGCTGTGACCATGCAGCAAGCTTAAGCCTATAGGGAACCATGTTAACAATGGTTATTGAGGCAAAAAGTGACACTGTGTGCTCATTTGCATGTCATTTCCCAGAATCCCTTGCTGCAGTGGAAGTGCTGTATGCTGGGTGATAATGGGGAAAGGCAGGGTTGCAGACCTGCCTAAGACATGCAGATGAGCACACAGCTATATTTGCATATATATATATATATATATATATATATATATATATACACACATACACACATATATATATGTATATACATGTATATATATACATACATGATGAAGCCACTGTACAAATGAATGGGTGAAGGGTGCTTATCGGCCCAGGGTGGCTTAACCCCTTAATTACCTTTGCGGTTATTAAACGATCTGGTGATTAGGGGGTTAAGTGACACCAGAATGTATTTGCTATGTATTTTTTTGGCTACGAGGACAGAGGGAACTTGCAGGCAGAGAGAATTCATATTGATGAGGTTAGTAGACCTGTATTTATTTTATTATGCTATTTAATGTGTTTAATAATGGACAAATAATCTATTATTCATATCTGGATAATAGTTATTTTGCCCATTACTGTACTGTATTTGTGTTTGGGGTGGGGAGGGGTGGTATTTATGTATTTAAATGTATAGGACGGGTTTTTTTTTTACATACAGGGTTGCTTCCTTAGGTCTGCAGGGACCTCTGGAGACCATCTGAGGTCGCCTCGGACTTTCCACGGGTACCAGGCTGGCGGGTCCACGGGGATACCTGTGGGGAAGAACACCGCAGACCCCTAGGGACCACCCGAGGCACCCAGACCCCGTGGGAACCACCCAAGGACCCTCGGACACCTGTGGGGCTGACCCGGGGCCCCCCAGACACCCATGAGCCTACCCATGGAGACCCCATTTGGGGTCCACAGTGATCCGCGGAGACCACCTCGTGGACCACGGCGCCTGGCGGGGACCACCCGTAGGCCTCCAGACCCTGTTTGAAACCTTTTGTTGGGCCACTGTCAGGTCTTTGGACACCCATCAGGCCCACCGGGGACTCCCGTGGGCCTTGGTTATTAACCCTGTATGTAAAAGTAAAAATCATGTATTTATGGGGGTGGGGGGGCACCGGGGGTGGGTTATGTATTGTTTAATAAATAAAGTGATGTTTGTTGTTGGTTGTGGGGAAAGGGGGTATTGGACTCAAGGGTAGGTGGCTAGGCATCCAGAGTGGGCAGTGGGTAGTGGGGGATGGTGTTTAAGCCTCTGGAGTGGTGGTTCAGGGTGGATTAACCCCTTTATTTCTGTACCCATTGTTGACAGCTAAGGTGATTGAGGGGTTAGGGGAGATTACATTTGATCTTTGTAATATTGGTCCATACTGTGAGAAAACTTGTCAAAGAGAAAACACTGCACGTTAATTTGAGGTGGACAGCAATGCATAGGACACCAAATTGTCTTGTGCAACGTCAAATTTATGTCATGTGCTTTCAGTATAATGATAAAGTGTATCAAGAACACAGTGAACATCATGCATGTTATATGTTCACATTATCCAAAGTATAGCATTCATTGTACATGTCTTCTTGCTACGTCACAGTTCATTACATACAATTGTAAATGTGTAGTGAACAGTTGGCCATGCAAATTACGACTGCCAATGCTTGACAATACACTACTCATCATTATGACGCACACATTACTACGCGGTTGTTCTGACTGGAGCACAGCTGGAGTCATTACTGATATATTTGAGCACGTGTTTCACAAATAACTTAACGTTTGACATGGCGGGTGAAGACATAGAAATTAGGCAGTTTCTAATAGGAAGAAGAATATTTGCTTGGGAGGAAATACTAATTAGAGAGGAGAGGCTGGACGAGAGGGTTCAGGAGAGGGTGGAGGAGACTGAGGAGGAGAGGAGAGATGAGAGACAACATGACAGGGGGGGGAGATGATAGGGGTTTGAGACAAGGAGAATATAGGAGAGAGGAGAGGATACAGGTCGTGCCTAGGGTACGTTTAGTACGTGAACGTACATATTTGGAGGGTTTGTATGAAGAGGAAATTGTGATCCGTTATAGATTGAGCTCTGCAGCAATTTTAAGTCTGTACGCAGAGTTACTAAATGATTTAGATTCCCCTACTGACAGGGGGCATGCCATTCCAGGAATAGTGAAAATGTTATGTTCTATACATTTCCTATTTTCGGGTTCATTTCAGACAACTGTGGGAATAGTTGGTGGTACTTCTCAATCTGCCTTCTCTTGTTCCCTTACCCAGTTTTTAAATTCACTGAGCAGACAAGCTTGTAATTACATAAAATTTCCACGAGACCAGACACAGTCGCTGGAACTCAGAAATGGGTTTTACGCTATAGCCGGTATGCCATCTGTAATGGGTGCTATTGATTGCACCCATGTTGCTTTGAGCCCGCCAAGTATAGAGGAGCATGTTTTTTGTAATAGGAAGCACTTTCACTCATTGAATGTGCAGGTAATCTGCCATGCTATGATGAGAATAATGAATGTGGTTGCTAAATTCCCTGGGTCTACACATGATGCATCGATACTGAGGAACTCTTCCGTCTACCACGCCTTCCAAGATGGTTATTTCCAGCATGGTTGGCTACTGGGTAAGTGTTTAGCTGTAAATAACGCATACATATGTTATGTTTTTCATGTGTATGTCTGTAAAATATAAGACTCTTCCAATGTTAATTATAAAAATTGTGAAATTATAATACTTGTACTTTTTCCCCATTTTTTGTAAGGTGACTCCGGCTACGGCTTGCACCCATGGCTCCTTACACCTTTGACAAACCCTACCACCATTCCAGAGGAAAGATATAACATTGCCCATATCTCGACTCGTTCTGATTTGAGCGAACATTTGGGTTGCTCAAAAGCCGTTTCCGTTGTTTAGATAAATCTGGTGGTTGTTTGCAGTACAAGCCAAAAAAGGTCTCTGCCATAATAATATGTTGCTGCATATTGCACAATATAGCTTTACGGTACAATGTACATTGCAACATAGCAGATGAATTTGAGGATGATGCACTTGGAAATGATGCTGGGGACCAGGAGCACACAGCAAGTGGAATTCAGACACGCCGTTATATAATAGACACATATTTCTCAGGTAAGCAAGGACAGATTTGTTACGTTAGTTCAAATGTGTACATTAGTATTGTTCTCACATTGATTGTTTTATGTTTAATCATTGTAGGATAACAATTGGTGATGACATATTGGGTGCACGTGACTAAGTTCCTATAGTATGTACACATATAGTAAAATTTTATTACTGAAATATCACAATACAATGATTAGAATTGCATGATGGATGAAATCGTAACAGTTGACGTCATGTGACCCTTTGGTTCTTGTGCAACGTGTCCTATATGTCATGTTCTCATGAAAATTATAACACTTATGTTTTTAAACTTATGTAATGGGTATTGTACTGTGTCACATACGGATATTGAGTGATATGGTCGTACTGTATTAAAAATGATACTGGTACTGTGTAATTTGGGAAAATCAACCAAAATGTTTTTATCAATATATGAACAAAGAATGTTTACTTCATTTTATCATACATTAATAAATTGCTGAATGTCCATGAAGCGAATACTAGGGTGGAAATTCAAATTACACAGACGATAACATTTCAATGAGTTATTCAGAACACGAAGATACACCGTAGATATTTTTAAAGGACTATATAATTGAAGCTAACAATGAATTCATACCTAAAAAGGCTTATACACACTCTGAAATCATTGTATATCAGTGTTTGTGTGTGTGAGAATGTTGTTACATTCATGTAGATTAGCAGCATGTGCTGTAGTTCTGTGTTCCGACTGTTGACATGCAAACATGGGCATGTGTACAGAACTTAGTTTTGAATGCAATATGTGAAAAAATCCATACCAACACCATTTCTCTAGTAATTTTTTTAATACATTGTATCATAGTCATGTCATTTGGTCTGTAGTGCTTACTGAGGTTGAACGTCTGTTCTTGCATGCTTTACATGACCATTACATGCGGGGTTACATAATCTGAAGCATTTCATTAGCTTGAGGCAAAAATACATTTGAGAACACATGATTCCGTTCGCGGCCAAATGTAGAATGTGTGATGCTGGAGGAGGGACGATTGACGAGGGAGGAGATAGGAGTATGAAAGATGTTACCCTGTAGAGTAAGGCGCTGCACCCACAGTTCACCGCTTTGCCCTTGCACGTCTCACATCAGCCACTGTTAAACCCCCCCACCACCCCATCCACCCCCACCCCCAACAATGATTCTCACAGTCAGCCAGACAATGACCCATCATCTTAAAACTGATGTATAGGGGTAGTGGTTTTTCGGGTTCACAGTGTGTGCAGTTAGTTGCAAGTGAGTGCTCAGTGTGCTGTGCCTGTTAGTGCCTGCATAGTTCTCTGTGTGTGCATACCTTTGTAAGTGTAAGTTACATGTTTTTTGTTTAATCTTATTGAAATTGAACATAAATTTTGAATTATTCACATTGTCAGGCCAAAATTTTGTTGTAATTCCCACCATCCATACGTCTCGCCCGAACATCCCTTGGTTCTAACGAAACAACTGTGAATGCTTAAATTTCTTCTTATCGCATTTTGCCATATTTTCGGTTGCCGGGCAAATTTGTAATAATTATATTTACTGATAACAAAATCATATATTTGACGAACACTGGCCTTTTTGTCAGGCTTCGCTACAATTACTGATCGAATCAAACTTTGATAAGTGACATGCGGACGTTCGATCATGCTGCCGGCACATTCCATGGTTATGTTAAAATATTAACTGAGGTTTAATTTTGAGAAAGCATTGTGCTTCATAGAAAAAAAACCTTACATTTTATCTATGGTCAGTGTTCAAGGTCACAATACAAAGCATAAAGTGTAATGAAGTTTGACTCCCCAAAACAGGTGGCTCAACGTCTTAAGTGTGCACAATCTGAGAAATAGCTTTGTTGCTTTAAACTTGTGTGACCAAAAATTTACCCAAAAAAACTGCTAAGCTCCAAGTACTGCACCGACACACTTTATTCGAGCAAATACCCAGTATGTACCTGGCAGATACCTGGAATGCGCCGCTCCTCACCTCTGGCAAGCCCCGTTGCGTTTGCCTTCCCAGCCTGGGTTCATGCCTGGCTGATGGGCGGCTGATCTGTTAAATGATAATGATTAGGATTTAATAGGCTGCAATGCTTCGCGTGTCTACCAGATGGCATAAATTCATGAATTGTAATGCAGTATATATATATATATACTGTGCAGTATTGCAGCCAGCGGGAATAAAATGCTTCAATCCCAGCTTGGAAAATACCTCAATGCACTCGGGCAGAAAACAGTCACAAACCTCAATACACCCGGGTATACCCGAATTCGTGGGACTAGCCGAGCTCGAATAAAGTGTGTCGCCAGTGTACAGTTTAAAAACTAATTGTTTTACGTTTAAACTACTGAATGACAATATTTGTGTGTTCATGGTACATTGAAGTCAATTGACCTTGTAGTAATAGTACAGATGAGGAGTTCTATTGCAACAGTACATACATGATCAAATGTACACCGTTCATTAAACAGTAATGTTTCCTACAATTATTAGAAGGGTATTTTCATTGCATGGTTAATGTGCATAACAGTTACTTCAATTAATATGTTATACTGTGTGAAACTCTTCCATTTCAATGTTGTTGTGTTACAAACAAGAAATTCAAACAACTTTACATGGTATACATGCATGGAATTCAAAAATTGTGTCTCTTTTTTTTTGTTTGGTCATTTTATGTTTGCATATTTTAAAAGTTTTATACCATAATTTGATTTTTTTTCATACATACTACCTGTTACATACATGTAGTATGTATTTATATGCATGTCTACATTGTTTCCATCACTAAGTACACATTTAATTATATTGACACATACAGTTCAACCTGTAATCTGAATCAATAATAGTGAGACACGACAAATTATGAGATCATGCATATTTATTTTAATCGTTACTGAAACTTTTGAGACCTCGTCACTGGATGTAGCATTTCATTACATGTAACTTTTTCATTTCTTTTACGGCGCTTTATTACCTTTGCAGCAGGCAACACTGAAAATACCTCTCTTGTATTTACAGTACCATTGGATGGCACCATGTCTGCAAAGGAACTCTGCATTTCAGTGCTATCTGCATCTTTGTCACCCTTTGCTATTGGTGTGGCAATGCTGTATGCGTGTGATTGTGGCATAGCATTTGTGGTATTAAGTGTGTTTGAAAGATGATGTGCCATTTCTGTTGTTCTTGTCATGCTGCTTGCATGTGCATGCGGCAAACATGTGGGTGTATTAAGGGACATTACAGCAACTACGGGGATTGGTGTTGCCATTGTCATTGTCGCTGTTTTTACATGAGACATTCATTTTGAGTATTTACTAGACCAATATTGTCTGCTTGTCTTATGTCTCTTTCTTTTTGATTTCACAGATGGTGTAGCCAATGGACATCCATCTTATAGCTGTTGATCTTTTGACAATCTGTTCTTTTGCTGTGTGTTGCACAAATTCGTCGTCAAGAGCACAGTAAAGATGTGACGGTCCAGACAATTCCATCTCTGCCTTCGGAATAGAATGTGGTTGCTTAACTATGTCAGCATCTATGTTTGGCACAGCACATGATTCGTGTTTTGATGTTATGAACATACTCGTTTGTGTTTGTGTATCAAGTTGTTCAGTTATTAGTGGTTGCACAGGACTTTCTACCGGAGAAAAACCACCTCCCTCTAATGTCCCCACATAGGTTGCAGGCAAGAATGTTGATGCCATTGCTGAGCTACATAGCTCATTTTGTTTTGACAAGTTGTTAACTATAGCTGTCATAAATTGATTATGTATGGCAAATTCAGTGGCATTGTTTTGTAAAATTTGTTTAATGTCTTTCATTTCTTGGAGCATCCTCTCTTGCACCCCCATCAACTCTTCATGGCGTTCTAACTGGCTTTCCAGTAAACGTTGCTCGGCTCTGTCTATTGATGCCAAGTGGTCTTGGTGCACAGGGTCACGATGAGCACTCCCAGGTTGTGCATGTGTTATATGTGGACTCTCCATGGACGATACACATTGAGAATGAAGCATTCCTGGGACACAACCTGTGCTCTCTACATCTGTTGTAATAGAAAATACAATCATTACACAATTCAACTGTACAGTTGTATAGCACATTCTATAAACTGCCATTGCTTAAAGTTCAGCCAATAGAATATATACTATGGTGTTTAACTGATAGACACATTTAAAAAAATCCAACGTTGTTTCATTTATGCTCTAAAGCAGGCCTGCACAACTCCAGTCATCGGGGGCCGCATACAGGCAAGATTGTAAGGTTATCCCTATTTCAGCACAGCTGGCTGAAATAGTGGCGCAGTCATACTGAGCCACAAATTGAGCCAGCTGTGCTGAAGTAGGGATATCCAGAAAACCTGGCCTGTTTTGGGCCCTCAAGGAATAGAGTTGTGCAGGCCTGCCCTAAAGTAACATTGAAGGGAATTTTATTCTACAGTTACACATTGACGGGAACACTAATGAACTATTACTCATACTTCCCATGGTTTGTTCTTTGCATGTTACAAACAGGAAGATTAATGGCACAAGTGCTATTGTTTCATGTTTTGATGGTAATGTACAGGCTGAATAGTAGGACAACCACTTAGAGTTGCAATTTATCATTATTTGTCTCACCATCAGTAACTGCTATACTGTTCTGTGATGCAGGTGATGGCTCTATAGTTTGAGAAACATAGAGTCTAGATCTTCATCATCTCCTGCTACGCTATCCAATCTCAGATCATCTGAGAATATGTCCTCAGTGTTTATGCCTCTATGTTTCCTCATATAGAATATGGAATCATGGTCCATAGCTGTGGCCATTATGAACTCAGATCAGGGGCACTGCCATGGGTACCAGATTTGCTCCAAATTATGCCAATATCCTTATGGGTATGTGGGAAGACAAATACATCTGGTCTGGGCATGAGTATGGAGCAAATCTGGTATCATGGCATAGATATATAGATGACATATTATTCATCTGGGACGGTAGCCTAGAGCTACTGGATAACTTCCTGAAACTACTTAACAACAATCCCTATAACCTCAAGTTTACCAACAAGCACAGTCGAGACAGTATAGAATTTCTAGACTTGTACATATATGTCCTTAACGGAGCACTAGAAACCAAGACATATGTAAAAGATGTAGACTGTCACAATTTTCACATGGGAGATAGTGGCCATCTAGACAGATGGATTGATAACATACCTCTGGGCCAACTACAAAGAGTGCGTAGGAACTGTACACAGGAAGACACATATCAAGAACAAGCACAAGAATTGATGGAAAAGTTTACTGAAAGAAAATATAAGAAGGAGGTAGTAAACACAGCTTATCAAAAAGTGACTCAAATGGAGAGAAAAGAGCTATTAAAATACAAACCGAATAAGGAACAAGGCAGGAAAGGGGAGAAAGATAAAATCTCAATTCCATTTGTCACCAGATATAATGAATCTTCACAGCATATTAGGAGAATACTCCACAAACACTGGAACATTCTCCATCAAGATCCAATGCTACAACAGATACTGCCAAAAAATCCAGAAATAATATTCACGAAGGCCCCAAATTTAAAACAAAGACTTGCACCTAGTTGCTTGAGGAAAGAATGTGTTAAACCAGTAAGTGTAACAAATGGTTTCTTTAAATGCCAAACATGTAGAGGGTGTAAGATCAATCCCAACACACAAAAATCCTTTAGGAAGGTAAAATCAGAAGTAACACAGAGGGAGTTTACAATCAAAGACTTCATAGATTGTAACTCCAACAATGTGATCTACATGTTACAATGTCCATGTAACAAACAGTACATAGGGAGAACAACTAGGAAATTGAAGTTGAGAATAGCAGAGCACATAAAGAACATTGAACGAGGTTTTATGCAACATAGTGTCTCCAAACACTTCAAGGAACACCATGACCAAAATCCAAACGGGTTAAATTTCCTGGGTATCGACAGAATCCACCCCAATTGGAGGGGGGGGAACCAGGTAATTAAAATCTCAAGACAAGAAACGTTTTGGATTTATACCATGAAAACACTAATCCCTAACGGTATGAATATTGATATAGATCTGGGATCGTTCCTAAAGGACTAACACGCTTTTCCATCACTTCTTTATGTGCTCTGCAGTTAATATACTTCACCCTATGTACCAATGGACACATAATAACTGGTGTTATACTCTACATATGACCTCCACATCTATATGTCTTTAATTTGGGAGACCGACTATGTGATAATCAACTTACATAAATTTGTTGTCACGAGGTTTTATACGTGCACGTGATTGGATGAGTAGCGTAGCCTCATTGCTAGGACAATGTTCATATTACAGTGTCTTCACTAGCCTGTTTTTGGCATGTTGTATTTGCAAGGTGGATATGATTCATTCCATCTTTAAGCATCTGATTAGATAAGCTGTGATACTTCGTTGCTAAGTTATTATGTAAAACACAGTATCTCCGCTAGCTTGTATTTAGAATGTTGAATTTTTTAGGTGGATATGATTCATTTAAGTCTTTAGAAATTGTATCCAGACTCTCCCTTGATATGTATGCAATATACCTTTGTTCTGATATTCAATCAGTATGCAGTAAATATCCATTTAAAGTGTAGACTAGGCAATGCTTTACCCCACAGGCACCACTGCCCAACCAGAAACTGAATCATAAGGCGACTAAGACATACATAATATTATGTCATCTGTGTTTCTATTAGGTAAACATCTCCCCTGATACTGTCATAATTTAAATACTCTATTACACACCCATTTATTATTAGGTTAACACTTCCCCTGGAACTTTTAGAATACAAGCACTCTAAATACACACCCATTTATTGCTTAGAGCCTATATAGTATGGGCCTTAAATTCTTCTTTATAGGTAGTACTGACCGACAAATTATATGTCCTTATATGCAGACATATGATAATAGATTTATTAGCACAAGCACGCATTACAGGTGAATGTCACAATAGAGGTATAACTGATCTATGTCGTGTACACTATCGATTAAATTTGTATGTTTATTGTATGATTGGCGTTATATAAAGCACTTTATTGAATATTTAATATTTTAGTTAACATTATACTATACATTGTCTATATTGAATATACACACGGGTATTATTTATTACATGAGTTGATGTATTAGTGTATACACTATAGTATTGTATTATATTAGGAATTTATGTTTATTCACTATATTAGTTAGTATTTAAAGTAATTTGGGTGAGGTTACAACAATAATGAAAATCATTATAGTAGAGTTTACACCATATGTTATATTGTTTTCCCCTCTTTTGGGGTACAATTCCCTGAAGTATACGCTTATAAGTGCACTTGGCCTTGACCATGAGTTAATGTGTCTATATACACATAAGTAATACGAGCTCCATTATGAAGGGTATTAGAGAGTAGTCCCAATGTTACATACTAGGAACATTAAGCTCAAGTCCCATGTTTAACCATGCTAATGGCCCATAATCTATGCAGAAGTTCTTAACCCCACAATTTCCTTGTAGAAAATCCCTCTCATGAGTATAATTTACTAAATGGATTGATACTAGGGTAAATTTTGAGTAAAGTACCGATATGCATCTAAAGAACATATATGATGCACAATAAGGTAAATATTTCCCATGGTTCAATCACCTAAATTATATAAATAACTCAAATTATAAGCTATACCATTAAGGTAATGTAAGCACAAGGGTTTCCCTATTTCCCTGAGTTAAGTCTTTACATTGTTCCGGCTGGCCTTATATGGCATATGCAGTTGGAGTTAACTATTCAATAGTCCATCTATTTTCTCTATGTTCAGCTTTAAATATGTCCTATTTTATGCACATAGCACCATTATTGTATAGTGTGTGTATTTAACCACATATAATGTGTATCTAATTGTCGATTAGATTGTGTTCTATATTTTTTCCAAATTGTTTAAAGTGACAAATGAATTATAGCAGTGTTGATATCTACTATATGCAGCAATTGCAATGGTATACGACACTAATTACAAATAACCAATCATGTTCCAAGTAGTCAAATTAGTTTAATTAGATTGAGCCAATCGTAAGAGGGAGGTACATATATATACCCTGGTAGGGCATAGGTAATCATTAGCAGCCCCTGACGAAGCCCGATGTGGAGAAACGTGTAGGGCCAGCTTTCACCTGCAGCAGAGAGAGAGACACGCCAGGAGGCCTGAATGGAGAGACATTCACGAGAAGCTCTGGCAGTGATCCCCTGTATTGACAGACACTAAATCTCGCGAGAGCCGAGCCGCGTCACAAGCCGCGTCACACGCCACGGCCGATCACGTGGTACGGAAGTAGCGGAGACCGCGGAGAGGACTGGCAACCGGCGAATCTACACGAGTGTGAGAGACTCGCTAAACACTCTCTACTGCTTGCTATTTACTCACACAATGTGAGTGGATCAGCCATATTTTATTGTTTTTTTTATATATTAAATAGGTTTTACACATATCTTGTTTCCTTCCATTATTTCCCTCCCCCCCCTCCTCCTCTTGTGTGAGATCCATCCATAGAGACACAGAAGTGCCTGAGACAAGGAGCTCCTGCAGCAGCTGTAACTGACGTCCTGTGGAGAAGAATCTGGAGATCCAGCAGTCTAAGAACAAGATCCCTAAAGCTACCGTGGCGAGTCCCAGAGAGGATTACATGCTCATACTTGCCGCATCTGTGTAAGCATATATCTTACCATTTATAGTCTATGCATTAATAGATATACTGCCCTATGATCTCTCTTTTTGTGTGTTTTCTCCTCTCCCTGTCATATATGCGCTTAGGTCACTCTTCTCCAGATCCCTAAGGCGGCGTTGTGGAGCCGCAGACCTAAATCGGCTGCAGTGTGTAGGGTTAGGTGTTAACCAGGGTATGTACCTCATTTTATAACATTGGCTCTTAATAGTGGTGTGACTAATTACCCCCACAGGAACATTCTGTTTAGAATTGCGCTGTGTGTTTCTTCTGTGTATATATATATATATATATATATATATATATATATATATATATATATATATATATATATATATATGAAAAAGAAAAGAAAAAAACAGGCGCACACCTAGTGCATTAAAGTATAACAATGTTGTTTATAGAACAATAAAAACAGTCAAATGCCCACTCACAAGTGTACACGGTAAATAAGCAGGTATGAGATAGGCTCTCATAAGCCAATACTGACGTACGACTCAGCAATGGTGTCCTTCTCCTGTGTGCTCTCTGCGTGGTTTCCTGCAACCGGAAGTGACATCCACCCGGTCGGGTGCCCCGCACAGGAAATCCCTCCGGGAACCAGCACCTTCAGCTCACTGCTTCTGGTCGCTGCACCACCGGGAGAAAAAGGGATCCAAACTTCTGCTTTGCCTCTCACAGCCTGCAATAGTTCTCAAACCGCAGTAATGGTCTCCGTGGGAAAATGACTCCTCTGTCTTAGCCACGCCCAACACAAATGTTGAGTGTACAGAAGAATAATGAGTGTATAGAAGTTATTAACTATATATATATATATATATATATATATATATATATATATATATATATATGGAATAATATCCAAATTCATAGATGTCATAACGTATGTGGTATTGTATACATGTGTTATAACACAATGTTATGTAATGTATAGCCAAATCATTTCTTAAGATGGATCATCAACTTCACGTCAGTTATGACTTCCATGTGAATAATTTTGCTTATCCAGGACACATAACAAGCACATTATATTAATAGGCTGCAAATCATGTAAACATGAATGATAATAACCTTCTGGAAAAGGATGATCATATACCCCGAGGATTAGGTCACCAGGCAATCCTGAAACCTGTATCGGTGGCAATTTTCCACTGAGCTGCTCCTCCAATGGTGTGAGTTTTAAATGTTCTGCTGGTGGTCCTCCCCCTGTCCCGGACGCATGAATATAGATTTGTTGATTTTTTTTTTTCAAATTTCTTTTTATATCATCATATCTCTTTCTACAGTTGTCATGGGTTCTTATTTGGTGCCCACAACCTGAAACGGACAGCCTAATCTGCTCCCACATTTGCCGCTTTACCAATGCCGATGCCTTGCCTAAAAAAATAAAGAAAAGTAACATAATCAATTACATATATTGTAATGTATGTATGTTGGTACAGTTCACATTACATTTAGCATAACATGTGTCGCAAATGATGTGTTACACAGTATATATAGGACAGATGTATGTGTAAAGCATGTGTCAACATACTTATAAACTGCATTTGTAAAAAAATACACTGTTTTAATTCTCGTACACAGTGGATGTAAATTCAAAAAGGATGATAAGACTGTATTATAAGAGCTTACTACATAAACTGTACAAAATGGCTGATATGTCAATTTATATGTTCTATGAGGGAGTACCAATGTACATATAAAGTTCCATTCAAAGAAAATGAATGTCTTACCTGCTAGGTGCCCAAACATTCGATCATAATGTTCCAATATACTCGTCATGAGAACTCGGTTCTCCTCATTATTGAATGTAATATTTCGCTTTCTCCCAATTGTAGGATCATGGTCTATTTGTATGACCCCAGTTTGATGTTCACTGCTCTCTCCCTCTTCACATGCCACCGAGTGATTTAAGATGGGACTGTCACCACAATCACCTGCCATCCTTCCACCAACATTCACACTTACACCACCAGTCACAACTGCACCCGCACTCACCATAGCACCAGCACTCACCACAGCACCAGCACTCACCCTAGCAACCCGACTCCCCCTAGCACCCCGACTCCCCCACCACCACGACTCCCCCTACCTCCACGACTCACACCAATGGCACTCACCCCACAAGCACCACTCACCACACCAGTCACACCACCACTCACTCCATCACCTCCAATCACCCTTGCACTTCCACTAACCCTAGCAACACCACTTACACCACTTACACCAGCAGCAACACTCACACCAGAAGGACCACTCAATAAACCACTACACCTACACTCACCACAGCAGCAGCACTCGGCAAACCAGTCACAACAGTACCACTATTACGCCGACTCACACTACTTACTTCAACACCTTCCATACCTCTGTCACGCACAAATAACAGAAATGTTTAAAAAAAAACAAAAAAAAAAACAAAAAAAAAAACACTGGCACACTTTAACCTTTCAAAGAACAGAACAGGGTTAAATTAATGACTAAGACACAAGTAAAAAAATAAATAAACAACTCCTATTAACGCCACACATAAACAGTATCTCAGCACCTCACAAAAAGTTTTTCCTGTCACACTGTCACACTGTCACACTGTTACTCAATCATCGTCAATAAACTGACTACGAGTAATGAGAATGCTAAACAGACAATCCAGCTCTCGCGAGAGTAGCGCTGAACACAACACAGAAAAAAAAGGTGCTTTTATTTACTTCGGCTTTCGAGTGCAAGAATAACGCCGCTGACAACTCGCCATATTGTAACATGGCATGCTTACAGCTTATCGGACCTTTCTGCATACACATAAAGGTTAACGCCACAAATTGGAGAATTTATATACATGGCGAATTTTTATAGAGCTGCTCTCTGTATAGGCCCCATAGTATATCAGGTGATATACAGATGTAGCCAGACCCATGACGAGGTGGTGTGTGAGATTACAGCCACATCAGCACTTTTTTTATCCCCAGCTCGGCTATGGTAAGCCGGCATAAATATTTTATATATAAAAGTAAAAAAAAGAAAAACAAATAAAAAAAGAACCCCAAGTCCTTTTCTTCTTTCTTTATCTTTATTTGTAAATTGTAAAATTGTCACCCATTTTGTGCTCTATATTCTTCTGTTCACCATTGACGGCATAGTGTTAAATTGTGTCCATATTATACTGTATGTGCATGATTTACCCACTGTGTCAATCATTTGGTATATTGGCATTTTTTATGTGTTGGTTGTTATATGTAATGTGTTGTATTTTGGGCCTGTTTTGTTTTAGCTTCAACATTTATTGCTATAGGAGTGAATCATGCCCATATTATATGGGCATGATGTACCCACTTTACCCATGAATGGGTGGAGGGGGGGTAGTGGGTCTGGGGTGGGTGGTTAGGCCTCCTGGGTGGGTAGTGGGGCAGGGTGGGTTAACCCATTGTATAGCGGTTATTAACCGCTAAGGTGATTAAGGGGTTAGGGGACATTAGATTGTATTTTGCTATGTATTCTTTCTGGCAACGGAGGACATGGCCCTGCAGTAAACTGACGAGGATACCCTTCACATTGGCAGGGGTAAGTAGAACGGTTTTTATTTACTTTATTTATGCTGGCTGGCTAATGTTATGTTTAATACTGGGCAAATAATCTTTTATCTATATCTGGATAATAGTTATTTTGCACATTACTGTACTGTATGTGTTTGGTGTGGGGGAGAGTTGTATTTATTGAAATGTAGGCCATGTTTTTATTTTTTAAATACAGGATTGGTACCGCAGGCCAGCGGGGACCCACGGGGACCACCCAAGGACTGTGGTATTAATTCTGTGTCTAAATACATAAATAATGGTTTATGTGGGGCCCAGGGGGTGGGTGGGTTGTGTATTGGTGTTATTAATATTGTAATAGTTATTGGGGGCCTAGGAGGTGGGTAGTAGGGCTATTGTGTGTATTTGTGTTTATTGCGGGCAGCGGGGGTGGGTGAAGGAAGGGGGTATTAGCCCCAAGGATGGGAGTTTAGGGCTACCGGGTGGGTAGCGGGAGGGTTTATCACCTTCATTACCTTAGTGGTATTATCCGCTAAGGTAATGAAGGGATTAAGTCCACCTGCCACCAGTCCGCAAGGCCTAAACACCCATTAAGGGCCAAATACCACCTTCACCCACCCCCGCTACCCACAATAAGCCTGGGACTGGTGTTTAACCCCTTCATTGCCTTAGCTGATATCTGCTTAGTTAATGGAGCTGCTTTAATGTAATTTTTATTCATAGTGTGTGGGAGCAGGGGGTTTCCTGAGCTGAGCCACTTTGTTTTCAGCCTCAGGGAACCCCTGTGTTCCTAGTTACAGTCCCTGGTATGTTAATCACCCAGTTACGTAACGCAGACCCTTTTTAAAATGGTGGCTGTACCGGCAACTGATGCCCCATACCAGGGCCCGTAACTCGGGAAGCATGGGGCCCCTGAGCTGAACCACTTTGATTTCAGCCTCAGGGACCCCCTGATTCTTGAGTTACAGGCCCGGTATGGGGCAACGGGTGCTGATACCACCGTCATTTTTAAAGCGTCCGCGTGAAATTACCAGTGGATTTAAATAACAGGGCCTGTAACTCGGGAAGCAGGGGGTCCCTGAGGCTGAAATCAAAGAGGTTCAACTGAGGTGACCCCCTGCTCCAACACACTATTAATAACAATTACATTAAAGCAACTTCATTACAATAGCATATAGCTGCTAATGTAACAAATTTTTAAATTGTTTAAATTTGAGTTTTAATACCAGTGTAGATGAAAAGGGGGTCTCCGGAGCAGAACCACATTGATTTGAGGTCTGGGGACCCCCTGCTTCCAGAGATACAGACCACGTTATGGGTTGCCGGTATCTCCTATGCATTTAAATGTCCTGCGTCATGTGACTGTGGGAATCCAAAGCATAGGAGATACTGGCATACCATTATGGGGCCTGTATCTCAGGAAGCAAAGGGTCCCCGGACCTAAAACCAATGCGGTTCAGCTCCGGAGACCCCCTGCTTATCATCACTTTTATTAAAATTGAAATGAAAAAATAAGATATTCCCGGCGAGATTTGCGCAGGGAGAGACGGCTCTCTCTCTCTGCAGCAGATAGAACTCGACAGGTAAGGCCTTTTCAGAAGGCCGATCCTATCGTCACTGGCTACTCACCATTTGTGCAAATGTTGCTATCACAGGTATTCAGGGCTTTCTGCATACCGAGAGAGCAACGCTTGAAAAAATGGAGATTTAAACGGTACAGCGAATTTTTTTATGGAGCTTTCTGCATAGGTCCCTCTGTGTCAATCTCTCCAGAGTTCAAATTGCCAATTTGTGTCAATCTCTCCAGAGTTCAAATCGCCAGAAATCCTGGTGCAAAAGATATCAAAAGAAATGCTTATGCACTACGCAGTGGGGGGAAAAATGCCCTCCAGTTTAATTGCCAATTTTGACAGCGTTGCTATCACGGAATGCATAAAGCCCAGAATATCTGTGATAGCAACATTTGCAAAACTGGCGAGTAGCCAGTGACATGATGATCGCCTCTCTGAAAAGGGCTCCCCTGGCGATTTCTTTCTTCTGCAGACAGAGAGTACCGCCTCTCCCTGCACAAATCTCGCCAGAGATCAAACATTTTTAATATAAAATGTAATACTAGTGTACTGTATTGTTGCAGGGGGTCTCCAGAGCAGAACCTCATTGATTTGAAGTTCGGGGGGACCCCTTGCTTCCCGAGATACAGGCCCCGTTATGGGCTGCCAGTATCTCCTATGCATTTGATTCCCACGGTCAAGTGACGGTAGGAATAAAATGCATAGGAAATACCGGCACCCCATAATGGGGCCTGTATCTCGGAAGCAGGGTGTCCCCGGACGTCAAATCAACAAGGTTCTGCTCTGGAGAGCCCCTGCTACCATACCCTAGTATTAAATCCCAAATCAAAATGAGAACAAATTAGTTACCGTAGCTGATATCCGCTATGGTAATGAAGCTGCATTAATGTAATTTTTATAAATAGTGTGCGGGAGCAGGGGGTCTCCTAAGATAAACTGCATTGATTTCATCCTCGGGGACACCTGCTTCCCAAGTTACAGGCCCTAGTATGGGGTGCCGATATCTCCTCCAGTATTTAAATCCCACGGTCACATGACGCAGAAGAGTTAAAAATGTCGGCGATACCGGCACCCGATGCCCCATACCGGGGCCTGTAACTCAGGAAGCAGGGGGTTCCTGAGACAGAAACCAAAATGGTTCAGCTCAGGAGACCCCCTGCTCTCGCACACTATTAATAAAAATTACATTAAAGCAGCTTAATTACCTTAGCGGATAGTCGCTAAGGCAATTAAGGGGTTAAGGCACAATAGTAGGTTTATTGAGGGCAGAGGGGGTGAGTTAATTAGGTACTTTGCCCTTAATTCACCCCCTCTGCCCCCAATAAACATTACAATATGTACTAACCACCAATGCGCAACCCACCCTACTCCTGTGCCCCAACATTAAAGAATTTTATTTTTTTATACACAGGATTGATACCAGAGGCTGCCGAGGGTACCCGGGTGGTCCCCACGAGTGTCGGTGGGCCTTTAGGTGGTCCCCACGGGTGTCTGTGGGCATTCGGGTGGTTACTACTTGTGTCTGGGGGCCCTCAGGTCGTCCCGCAGGTTCCCGCTGGCCTGCGATACCAATCCTGTGGGCACATTTTTTTTGGCCTACATTTCAATAATTACACCTCCCCCAACAAATACAGTAATGTAATGGGCAAAATAACTATTGCATAGACTGGGAGAAAAAGAAACCTAATGAATGAGCACTCAATCACAGAATGAGTATGAATTGTATTAAAATAATTTATTATCATCAACAAATATAAAATACTAGCTGGTATACCCGGCGTTGCCCGGGCGTGGAAGGGCAGGGGGTATGGAGTGGAAGGGCGGGGGGGAAGGGGCGTGGAAGGGCGGAGGGGGGGGAGGGGCGTGGAAGGGCGGGGAGGGCAAAGGGCAGGGGGGCAAAGGGCAGGGAGGGGCGGGGGGCAAAGGGCAGGGAGGGGCAGGGGGGCAAAGGGCAGGGAGGGTGGGGGGGGGCAAAGGGCAGGAGGGGTGGGGGGGGGGGCAAAGGGCAGGTAGGGGTGGGGGGGGCAAAGGGCAGGGAGGGGCGGGGGGGGCAAAGGGCAGGGAGGGGCGGGGGGGGCAAAGGGCAGGGAGGGGCGGGGGGACAAAGGGCAGGGAGGGGCAGGGGGGGCAAAGGGCAGGGAGGGGCAGGTGGGGGGCAAAGGGCAGGGAGGGGCGGGGGGGCAAAGGGAAGGGAGGGGTGGGGGGGGGGAGCGTGGAAGGGCAGAGGGGGGGAGGGGCGTGGAAGGGCGGGGAGGACAAAGGGCAGGGGGGCAAAGGGCAGGGAGGGGCGGGGGGGCAAAGGGCAGGGAGGGGCGGGGGGGCAAAGGGCAGAGAGGGGTGGGGGTGGGGCAAAGGGCAGGAGGGGTGGGGGGGGCAAAGGGCAGGGAGGGGTGGGGGGGGACAAAGGGCAGGGAGGGGTGGGGGGGCAAAGGGCAGGGAGTGGCAGGTGGGGGGCAAAGGGCAGGGAGGGGCAGGGGGCAAAGGGAAGGGAGGGGCATGGAGGGGCAGGGGGGGCAGGGAGGGGCGGGGGGCAGGGGGCAGGGAGGGGTGGGGGGGCATAGAAGGGTGGGGGGGTAGGGAGGGGTGGGGGGCAAAGGGCAGGGAGGGGCAGGGGGGCAAAGGGCAGGGAGGGGTGGGGTGGGAAAGGGCAGGGAGGGGTGGGGGGGCAAAGGGCAGGGAGGGGTGAGGGGGGCAAAGGGCAGGGAGGGGTGGGGGGGGCAAAGGGCAGGGAGGGGTGGGGGGAGCAAAGGACAGGGAGGGGTGGGGGGGGAAAAGGACAGGGAGGGGTGGGGGGGACAAAGGGCAGGGATGGATGGGGGGACAAATAGCAGGGAGGGGTGGGGGGGACAAAGGGCAGGGAGGGTTGGGGGGGGACAAAGGGAAGGGAGGGGTGGGGGGGGACAAAGGGCAGGGAGGGGTGGGGGGGACAAAGGGCAGGGAGGGGCGGGGGCAAAGGGCAGGGAGGGGTTGGGGGGCAAAGGGCAGGGAGGGGCGGGGGGGCAAAGGGCAAGGAGGGGCGGGGGGGCAAAGGGCAGGGAGGGGCGGGTGGGGCAAAGGGCAGGGAGGGGCGGGTGGAGGGGGCAAAGGGCAGGGAGGGGCGGGTGGGGGAGGCAAAGGGCAGGGGGAGAGAGGGCAGGGGGCAAAGGGCAGGGGGAGGGAGGGCAGGGGGCAAAGGGCAGGGGGAGGGAGGGCAGGGGGCAAAGGGCAGGGGGAGGGAGGGCAGGGGGCAAAGGGCAAGGCAATGGGGGGCAAAGGGCAGGGGGGCAAAGGGCAGGGGGAGGGGGGGCAAAGGGCAGGTGGGTGGAAGGGCAGGGGGCAAAGGGCAGGGGGAGGGAGGGCAGGGGGGACAGGGGGAGGGAGGTCAGGGGGGCAGGGGGCAAAGGGCATTGGGAGGGAGGGCAGGGGGCAAAGGGCATTGGGAGGGAGGGCAGGGGGGCAAAGGGCAGGGGGAGGGAGGGCAGGGGGGGCAAAGGGCAGGGGGAGGGAGTGCGGGGGAGCAAAGGGCAGGGGGAGGGAGAGCAGGGGGCAAGGCCAGGGGGAGGGAGGGCAGGGGGGGCAGGGGGGCAGGGCGCAAAAGGCATTGGGAGGGAGGGCAGGGGGCAAAGGGCATTGGGAGGGAGGGCAGGGGGCAAAGGGCAGGGGGAGGGAGGGCAGGGGGGCAAAGGGCAGGGGGAGGGAGGGCAGGGGGGCAAAGGGCAGTGGGAGGGAGGGCAGGGGGGGCAAAGGGCAGGGGGAGGGGGGGCAGGGGGGGCAAAGGGCAGGGGGGGCAAAGGGCAGGGGGGTAGGGAGGGTAGGGGTGGCAAAGGGCAGGGTGAGTCAGGGACGCGTTAAATAACCCATTCCCCTGCGTGTACTCACCTTGCACACGGCCGCGCTCCTCTTCCTCTGGGTCCCGGCCGCCCTCCTCCTCCTCCACCTCGGGCTCCTCCGCGGCGAGGCTGAGATGCTCCGGTGAGGAGGTGCTGGGCCTCTCGCGGGGAGAGGCGGAGACAGCCGGAGGAGAGGCGGAAACAGCAGGAGGTGCGGCGAGGGGACGGGTAGCGGCCTGTGTGAGGGGAGAGCCGCGTGCTCTGTGTGTGGGGGGGGGGTGAGGGAGTGCACCGGGTGAGGGAGAGCCGCATGCTCTGTGTGGAGGGGGTTGAGGGAGAGCGCCGGGTGAGGGAGAGCCGCGTGCTCTGTGTGTGTGTGGGGGCGGGGGTGAGGGAGAGCGCCGGGTGAGGGGAGAGCCACGTGCTCTATGTGTGTGTGTGTGGGGGGGTGAGGGAGAGCGCCGGGTGAGGGGAGAGCCGCGTGCTCTGTGTGTGTGTGGGGGGGGGAGGGTGGGAGGGAGAGCGCCAGGTGGTGGAGTGGCCTATGGGTGCTGACAGCCGTGGGGAGGTGAGAGTCCCCCGCTGTGTCCCGGGCGCTCGCTCCGCTCCCCCGCTGACTGTAGCGGCGCCGGGGGGGAGGGGGAGGGGAGGAAAAAGCATGGGAAACCGGGAGACCCGGGGAGAGGAGGAGGTGCGTGGGGTCACGATGAGCGCTGTGTGTGTGTGTTGTGTGTTGTATGTTGTGTGTGTTGTGTGTGTGTGTGTTTGTGTTTTTTGGACCTTTGGCCCGTCACTCCGACTCAGGCCAATGAGAGGTGTGGCGGGCGGGCCAAGGGGGTGGTGTCAGTGTGTGAGGCCAATGAGAGGTGTGCGGGGGCGGGCGGCCCAAGGGACCAATGAGATTGCCGCTAGGGACACAGGCCATGCAGACAAACATACAGTGCTTTCACAAATATATAGTAGAAAGGGATTTAAAATAAACAGCATATAAAGTAACTCTGATCAAAAATAACATTGCTGTAAGCTATGTTGATATTCATATGGAAGATATGACAGTAGGTCAAAATCTCATGCTGTGCATTAACAGCTTGTTGGGATTAGGGGTTAATATTTTCCAATGCTGTATTGTAACTGCCTATTGGCCAGTGATGTAGTGAGTGAGGTATACCCAAACAGTACGAATAGAGAAACTGGCTCACTAATATCCTGCCTAATAGTAGGTATATAGGATATATCAAGCAGAGATTGTTCTCTCCAAAGGGGGGCACATAGCTACCAGTCCATCAGTGGAGATAAAATACTGCATAGATATAAAGTAACAAGGCAGTTAAAAAGGGTATCACAAAGGGATCTACTGTGATCACCTAAGGTTGTTTGATCAGTAGGTGTCTTGTATATCGGGTCCCTGGATAAGAAAGTGAGTGTCAATTACATATGTCAGTAACACAGCAGCCCATAGGAAAGAGCAGCTATGCTGTGAGTGAGGGATAGACGTTGCCCGTCCGGTAGCAGAATTACAGCAGACCAAGGTACATAGGCTGCTGCACTGGGGAGATAATGGTGAGTATATCCTATCACCCGATCAATCCCAAACAAGAACAGTAGCGCTGTATGAGTACACTGTTAATTTGAGTGATAGATGGTGATAGCTGGGTCACAGTGGTATAGTTACCACAGTAAATGGGTCATTGTACTGGGAGATTGATGGTGAATTGATCCAATCACCCAATCAATCCCACATAACTGTTGTGCAGATTTAACAGTAATAAAATGATGCCATAGATAGATATACTTATCAGCTTCTCCTGCACAGACCACAAGGATGTTGCACCAGAATGAACACTGTTGCAATAGTAGCGGAGTAAATTGTATCAAGTATTCAATACCAGCGTGAACATAGCCTAGAGAGTAATTGACACTAACCCTGACTATGCATGCATTATCCTCTACATCCGCACTGATCATGGATATATCAGTGCTGATGTGCTCGAGGATAAGCCTAGAATAATGTTAGCAATGAAAAATAGCATTCCCTATTAACCATGGAGAGCCTGCAGTGTATAAAGGTATATGCAGGATCGTAATACTAAAGGTAAACGCCGGGACTCCGCAACTGAGATAAAATGTAAGTAAATGTTGCAGCCACAATGGTAGCGTCCCGCGTGTGTGTGGGGAGTGTGGCCACAGTGGTATAGTTACCCACAGTAAATGGGTCGTTGTACTGGGAGAACTGCCCTGAAGAAGCGTTCTTACATGAAACGCGCGCGTTGGCCACAGTCCCCCACACACGTGGGACGCTACCATTGTGGCTGCAACATTTTCTTACATTTTATCTCAGTTGCGGAGTCCCGGTGTTTACCTTTAGTATTACGATGGTTAATAGGAATGCTATATTTCATTGCTTACATGATTCTAGGCTTATCCTCGAGCACATCATCACTGATATATCGATGATCAGTGCGGATGTAGGGGATAATGCATGCATAGTCAGTGTTAGTGTCAATTACTCTCTATGCTATGTTCGCGCTGGTATTGAATACTTGAAACAATTTACTCCACTACTATTGCAACAGTGTTCATTCTGGTGCAACATCCTTGTGGTCTGTGCAGGAGAAGCCGATCAGTATATCTATCTATGGCATCATTTTAGTACTGTTAATTCTGCACAACAGTCATGTGGGATTGATTGGGTGATTGGATCAATTCACCATCAATCTCCCAGTACAACGACCCATTTACTGTGGGTAACTATACCACTGTGACCCAGCTATCACCATCTATCACTCAAATTAACAGTGTACTCATACAGCGCTACTGTTCTTGTTTGGGATTGATCGGGTGATAGGATATACTCACCATTATCTCCCCAGTGCAGCAGCCTATGTACCTTGGTCTGCTGTAATTCTGCTACCGGACGGGCAACGTCTATCCCTCACTCACAGCATAGCTGCTCTTTCCTATGGGCTGCTGTGTTACTGACATATGTAATTGACACTCACTTTCTTATCCAGGGACCCGATATACAAGACACCTACTGATCAAACAACCTTAGGTGATCACAGTAGATCCCTTTGTGATACCCTTTTTAACTGCCTCGTTACTTTATATCTATGCAGTATTTTATCTCCACTGATGGACTGGTAGCTATGTGCCCCCCTTTGGAGAGAACAATCTCTGCTTGATATATCCTATATACCTACTATTAGGCAGGTTATTAGTGAGCCAGTTTCTCTATTCGTACTGTTTGGGTATACCTCACTCACTACATCACTGGCCAATAGGCAGTTACAATACAGCATTGGAAAATATTAAACCCTAATCCCAACAAGCTGTTAATGCACAGCATGAGATTTTGACCTACTGTCATATCTTCCATATGAATATCAACATAGCTTACAGCAATGTTATTTTTGATCAGAGTTACTTTATATGCTGTTTATTTTAAATCCCTTTATTTTATATTTGTTGATGATAATAAATTATTTTAATACAATTCATACTCATTCTGTGATTGAGTGCTCATTTACTAGGTTTCTTTTTCTCCCAGTCTATGCCATTGTATCCTACATAGAAGAGCACCTCACTCCTACAGTACTACTTAGCTGTGCGGGGGCCCCTTTTCTTTGTGTGTAGCAAAATAATCATTGTCCAGATATGGATAATAGCTCATTTGCCCATTATAAAATAAAACATTAGCCAGCCAGCATAAATAAAGTAAATAAATCTTTCTACTTACCTCTGCCATCATGAAGGGTGTCATCATCAGCATACTCCAGGTCCATGTCCTCCGATGCCAACAAGAATACATGAAAAAATGGCCCCTAACCCCTTAATCATCATAGCGATAAAAAAAGCGGTAGTAATTAAAGGTTCACCCATGCTACCCACCCTGGAGGTCTAACCACCCACCCAGTGCCCACTATACTCACCCTATACCCATTGATTGGCATTGTGGTACATCATACCCATATAATATGAGCATGATAAGCCACTAAGCAGTCAATGTTCACCCTAATAAAAAAGCATGAAGGCCAAAAATAAACAATAATAAAAGATATACACAAGCACCTAAACACCACAATTAAATTTAAAAAACTAGCCAACCAAATAAATAAAAGCAATAACCAACTAATCAATTGAATAAATAAAAACACTAACCAACAAAACAATTAATTGATTTTAACCACTAAACAACAGATCAATTAATTAATAAAACCACTAGCCAACACATCAATTAAAACCAGTAGCCAACACAAAAATAATTTAATAAAACAGCTAAACAATAGGAAAATGAAATAAAAGCAAGCCATCCAAATTACAAACAATTTAAGCAAAACAATAAACAGACAAATAATAAACAACAATCAATAGAAAAAAGGTTATTGCCAAAACAATGCATTGACTATTACTGTATTTATCTGTACCCTTAACAGGCACAAATTAATACATTATCAGTCAATGGGCAATGAAAAACATAAAAAAAATAATAATAAAAAAACCTGAAAAAAATACATCTACATACATTCAATATTTTTCTTACCTTTAGAAGCATTGACCCTCTGATTCCTGGCATAAAAGGAAGCTACTGCGACATCATCAAAATCAATCAGATCAATACAATATTAGGTCAATATTTTTTTTCATTGCTTACTTTGTATTGAGTGTGATTTTTTTCTGTGTGTTTATTAAGTGGATGTAATTGTTTGTCATTTTGCTGCATGAATTTTTTTTTTTTTGACGTTTGATTTTCTTTTTTACTTAATGATGTGTTGGGTAATGCTTTTAATAGTTGTGGTGCTGAGTTGTTTTATTAATTAATTGCTTTGTTGGTTAATGGTTGAATTAATTCCTTGTTGTTTAGCTGAGTTGTATTATTAATGAATTGCTTTGTTGGTTAATAGTTGAATTCATTCCTTTTTTTGTTGGTTAGTGCTTGTATTAATTGCATTTGTTGGCTAGTGTTTTAATTGATTGAATTTGGGTGTTTAGATGTTTTTGTATGTTTTATTATTGTGTCTTTTGTGCATTAATGTATTTTGATTAGGTACTCATTGAGTACTGTAGTGGCTTATCAGGCCTATATTATATGGGTATGATGTACCACTATGCCACTGCATGGGTACAAGGTGGGTATTGTGGATCTGGGGTGGGTGGTTAGGCCTCCCGGGTGGGTAGCTGGTAGGGGGGTTAACCCTTTAATTACTATAGCAGTTATTAACCGCTAAGGTTATTAAGGGGTTAGGGGACATTAGAATGTATTGTGCTATGTATTTTTTTGGCAACGGAGGACATGGACCTGCAGTAAGCTGACAAGGACGCCCATCCCATTGCCAGGGGTAAGTACTGTAGAACGTTTTTTATTTACTTTATGTATGCTTGCTAATGTTGTGATTAATAATGGGCAAATCATCTATTATCCATATCTGGATAATATTAATTTTGCAATTACTGTACAGTATGTGTTGGGGGTGGCTGTATTTATTGAAATGTAGGACATGTTTTATTTTTTAAAATACAGGATTGGTACCTCAGGTCTGTGGGGACCCACACTGTTAAAATACAATCTTTGTTAACCTAAATATAGAAACATCTGTTCTGCCTCAAATTAATTTTTGGTTGATAAATAGAAGCTTAATGCTGAGCTAACAATATAAGCAGAACTTTATGTATTTACACCAAATTCAATTGGCATACAATTTTGATGTAGGTTCAACAATTTTTCTTTATTTGGGCCCATTGATGCAATTTGGTGTCTACATACAGTACCATATAACCTTGATTGTGCACTATACTTGACTAAAAACATTTTTTTGACGTGTTAGGTGCATATTAAGATAATAAAGTTAGGACATAGGCATGTACATGCGCAATATAATTTGTCATTTGAGCGTCAATTTTATGCACAAAAAAATCAAATCTGCAATACTTTGTACATAGGCACTCTTCTAAGGTGATATTACTGTGTTATGAGCAAGAACATCCCTTCCAACATTGCACTGCACTTTCTTTCCATTCCCTAGCTTAATCCTCTTGCAGGTATGTGGAGGGGGCATGGGTAAAGGAAATAGTTGAAACTCATGCATTTCAGTGTATCTGAAAAACGTTCTTAACCAATTATGGAGATGACGTTTCTTACATGGTACTGTATATGTTTTCTTGATGATTCTCTCTGCTGCTTTTGGAGAGCTGAAACTATGATCTAATCTCCTTAATTCAATGAAGGCAGAAGAGTAATCGGGGCAATTTGTGTAATACTGATTATGTAACCATGCAGCACTTTTCAGCATTAGAAATTTTTAGCAATACAATTATAAGCATTTAAGGATTCTTTAAGGATATACATTTTTAACTGAAAACTCTTCTATTTAATTGTTTACAAAATGTTTCCTTTTAATGTGACAGTCTGTGACACTGGTCATTTTCAAGCATACAAAATGACATTTCATTTTTAAGCATTTTTTAAACTTTAAGGGGCCTATGCAGTAAGCGTTCATAAGCCACTTATCAACCACTTATCACCCAAAATGCCTACTGCTATTCAGTAAGCGGTGATAAGCAGGTGATAAAAGACTGAATCGCTGAAAAAAAATTGTTCATAAAAAAAATCACTGAGGCAGCGATGATAAGCCACTTATCACCACTTTTCGGCATGTTCATAAACTCACGCAATTCTAGTAGCAGTGATTAGGCTATGAACGCCTATCACCGCTCTAGAATGGTGATTTTATCACAAAATCCTCACGCCAGAAAAAGTTGGTGTAAAGGTGTTGGAAACCAGCAGAGAAGCGGCGAGATGGGACTTTGAAAAAAAAATACATTTTCCCTGCATAGGATTGATGCCGGGAATCTCTGGAGCTGATATACATTAATATTAGCACCAGAGACCCCTGGCATGAACCCTATGCAATAAAAATGCATTTACAGTAAACTTCATTACCATAGCGGATAGCCTCAGGGACACCCTACTTCCCAAGATACAGGCCCCGTTATGGGGTGCCAGTATCTCCTATGCATTTAAATGTCCACGTCACATGACCATGGGAATAAAATGCATAGGAGATATCGGCACCCCATAACGGGGCCTGTATCTCGGGAAGTAGGGGGTCCCTGAGGCTGACCCAATGCAGTTCAGCTCAGGAGACCCCCTGCTCATCTAAACTATTATCAAAATTTTAATTTATACACATGCGTTTTGGGTGAGATTTGCACAGGGAGAGACGGCTCTCTCAGAGCAGCTCTCTCTGCAGCAGACAATAGTAGAGTGAGTGTAGTGCTCAACAATTAGACCTGGTTCCGTCTGTAGAGAATATATGAATGAGTATCCAGATGAAGATGGAGTGTCCACAGTTGTATGACAATATAATTGAGGTGGAGGGGATAAATGTCTAGTGGAGTCCACATGACACCCACATCAATTGACACTTCAATAAACACCCAACCAGAATGTAAATATATGTGAAATAATGTCCGTTGTGTACAGGATATATCATAAGGCACTGCGGCTCTTTACCTGTACACTCCAAGGGACACTCCCATCGTCTGTGGCGTGCAGTCCATCCAGGTGTAGATTCAGAATTGTGGTAGATGTAGATAGAACAAAGCCAGGGAAATCCTGCTTCTGGTATCCAGAGAAGGGTGCGTTCATGTGGTCCGTTTTTATTGTATCTCTAGCTTGCAATAAATTGATCACTTATTTAGTTTGAAGCTGCCTGGCTATTTTTTCACTTCTCTGGATACCAGAAGCAGGATTTCCCTGGCTGTGCTCTATCTACATCTACCACAATTCTCTCTGCAGCAGATACAACTCGCCGGGTAAGGCCTTTTCAGAAGGTCATTTATCAGATCACCGGCTAATCGCCCGTTTTGTGAATTTTGCTATGACAGGTAATGAAGGCTTTCTGAATACCGTGATACCAACGCTCATAAAAAAGGTGATTTAAATGGCAGGGTGATTTTTTTTATGAACCTTTAGTGCATGAGGCCCTAAATTTCATATACTCATGCTCACTTTTTCAAATAGTGGGTGTTGTGTGAAAAGGTGTTTATGGCAATGGGAGTTTTTGCATGATCAGCACTATTGCACATTTATTTTTAAAAATCACACAAAAGTCAGCACCGGATTTAGAGATGTAGCCCATTTTTTCCACCTCCAGAATAAAAAATATTTTTTTTGTTCTTTGTCGCTGTTTTCATTTTCCTGGCAGTACCCAATCACTAGGCATGTTAAACAGAGCAATCTATATAAACAGCAAAGAAAAAAAGCGCAAACCCAAATGACCTATTTAAATGTAATTAATTAATACAAATTTATATCATTGTAAATCTGTATATACTGTATGAAGAAATATCCAATTTGTTCAAGTGGCCTTATTGTCCTTGTTTATCAGATGGACTTTGATATCACGTACAGTACAATGTTGGTTTTTTACTCTTTCACTGAAAATAGTTACATTACCATAACAATAGGAACAGTAGCAAATTCAATCCAGAAAGTAACTCGCCAGTTCATTACTGTGGGCAGAACAAGACAACGTTTTCAATTCATTTTAACTGCAAATGAAATGCCAGGTCATTAACTGTCCTTGCAATTGGTTCTATATATTGAGTTATCTGTGTTCCAAATAGAGCTTCTGACAATTGTTTTTAAACTGATGAAATAGATGACAAAGTTTCATCACACGCTGATAATTAGGCATTAATATACTGGTCAAGGAAAAGAAAGCAAGAAATTCTGATTTACCTCCAGCACCAAATTTTACTTCATGCATTAATAAGGAATGGATGCAGATCATTTTCATAATTAATTTTGAGATCACATTGTTATAATAAAATGTGCTAATTATACTGACATATAAAGTACGGTAATCAATCATTATTAGCAAGACAAACTGAGTAAAGCGATAGTCATTTTTCAATAAGCAAACTTGCTGTAAGATATCTAGAATTTTTAAATGATTGAAACCTCATGAACACAAATGTAATACTGTATTACTTCTTTAACAGGTCCAACCAAAATAACATCAAAATTGTTTGCTGGAGGGCAATGTGACAACATTGAAAAACATAGCTCATAGATAAAATATTCAAATTACATCCCTTTGATTACCTATTTGGATATATCTTTTAATGCTCATTAAACATGGTTTGTTCAAAAGACAAGTTGTCATAGTCTGGGGTAGTTTAAACTCTGCAATTTGATTATGATTTGGATTGCAGCTGTGAAGAATTCACCTCAATAATGCTGTACAATAATTTGAAACTCATAATTAACATAATTAATGGGGATTTCTGTGGATTATCTCATACCTGTTCCCTAACATAAACCAACCATAATTAATTGAACTCAACAAAAGAAGACAAGTATATTTGATGTCCCTATATTTATTTAGTTGATGTGGATGTGAATGAAGTATCCAAATAAAAACTTTAAAACAGCATATAATGGGAAAAAGTGCATGGGTTACCCAAGCAGGAGGAAAAAGTGGTGTCTGTCGGATCTCCTAGGATCAGTGTCCCGCACCACACAGTCTGTTGTTTAGGATATGTAGACTTCATCGGCATCCTCGTGTCCTCATGAAGTCGAAATTATGTCACTTCCAGATTCCCCTGCTTGTACCATTGGAGGCGCAACAGCTGTAACAGGAAGCAGCTGACAGCCGAATGGCTACCTCTGCCTCCAATGAGTAGTTTGGCTCAATCAGATTAAGCGCATTCTCGCTCGAGCTCCCTGCCGTAGGAGCATGGGCGATTTGTGTCCAGCATAGTTGCAGGGGGTACGTGCCTGTGATGCCACGTGAGCGTTTCGCCCACATAGGCTGAACCGCACACATGAGTAGGGCAAGCGCAACAAATTCAAAAGAATTTGTCTCGCCAAGCAGCTGAGCGCGGAGCACCCACAGGCACTTGCGCGCGTGTGCATGCTGGTCAAACACGTTGGCGCAATGTACGCTCACTCTCAGCCTTGACAAGCCCTTACTCTGATCTGCTCTACATGTTTCTTAAGGCTATTCTTGCGTCATCAGGGATAATAAAAATAGTGGGGCACATAATCAGCTTTTATAGGGGAACAAATTGGCCCTTAACACAATTAAAGATGATGAGTCTAAAAACAAATGTTTATTATCAGATAAACATACAGAAAACAACAGAACTTCGTACTGTATGTGTCAGTGAAATAAATACAGAGAACCATAATAGAGGTTGAGATCATGAATAATACCAGAGGCCAGCAAGTACCTGGCAGAAGATCAAAAAAAGGGGGGAAATACAGTAGTTAAAATAAAAATGCAAGTACACAAAGAACGCACAGAAGCTAGTGGACATGAGAGATTCTGATTGTAGATTTGTTGTGGAGAGGATACATCTAATATATATATATATATATATATATATATATATATATCAGAAAAAGAGTGTAAGGAATCCACACCACGGTTTACTGCTTACCTTGCCTTACAGACCTGTGCAGTCCTGGAATACTCCACATGATATATTCTGCAGCTGTGCAAGCTATTACTGCAACCCCAGCTTGGGTTCAGTCATTCGAGCAATGCTATCAAACGCCCCTTTTGCTATAGGTTCGCTGACCTTTAAATACAGCTTTCCCACAATGCTTCTCTGCCGAGCATAATCCTTTGTGGATGTTACATGTGTTTTGCCACAAGCCCTTGGCTTGTTATCTCTCGTTATGTTTCCATGTTCCTGTTCCTGTCCCATGTTCCTAGTTCATGTTCCTAGTTTGTGGTCCTATGCTGAAGTGGTGGATCTTCAGCTCCTTGTTTCCTGAGGCCTGCTGCCCTTCCATTACAGAGGCCTGTCTACTGGTTCCTGGGGCCTGCTGCTCTCTCTCCATTGCAGAGGCTGTGTCCTGGTTCCTGTGCTGAAGCGGAGGACCTCCAGTGTTTACTTCAGCACCCTGTTTCCTGAGGCCTGCTGCTCTCTGAACATTGCAGAGGCCGTGTCCTGGTTCGTGTGCTGAAGCGGAGGGCCTCCAGTGTTTACTTCAGCTCCCTGTTTCCTGAGGCCTTCTGCCTTTCCCTTAGCAGAGGCCGGCCTACTAGTCCTGAGGTCTGTAGCTCTCTCTCTCCTTGCACAGGTTCGTTCTGGACTCTTGCGCTGAAGCACTGGTTTACCTGTGCTGCCTGGCAGTGTGCCCACTCCGGTCTGCCTATCCCTTCCGGAGACCGGTACCATGGGCCATGGTTGCCGCACACGCAGTACCCGCTCCCGCCCTGCAGCTTCTACGCTGATGCGGAACCGACTTGACTACCTGTTGCCGAAACTCTGCCTGGATAGCATTCTCCCTGATGTCTCCAATCCTGACCCTGGCTCGTCCACTGACTATGCTGCTCTCTCCAGTCCCGTCCCTGCTATGAACTAAGCAATCCGGATCAGCCTGCGCGGTCTAAGGTCGGTGATTATACAACCCCACCTCAGCCCCGCGGTCCGGTCCTGGTTTGTGGCAAGCACAACCGTGACATTATGCTCGGCCCCACAAACCCAGACCGCCCTGTGGTGAGAGTTGGTATGTTGCTATCTGAAATCCTGTCCCGGCCTGCGCACCAGTCCCAGTTGGAAAAACAGTGCCTGTATGAAAGTCTGCCCCCGCCTGAAACTCACTTCATGTTTGAAGGTTTAACCCCTTATCAAAGACAACTCCGTAAAGAAATCCTTACCATGTCCCAGCACCTTCGAGAGTCAAAACAAACCCTGGTCTCCCATTTTCATACCCTAAACTGGGCCACTGTAGATCCTAGGGCACTGGTTGAGGCTCAAGATATGATCCATAAACTGTCCCAAGATTTGGACGATTCCATAAGAGTACAGGACCCTCTCCTCGCTGACTACGCTCTTTCTAATCACTTCCCCTGTACTGCCAGTCCTGTTGCTAAATCTGTGGGCGTACCTCCCTCTCCAAGAAATGACCAAACTGTCCCACTATCACTGACCCCTAACGTTGAAGCTACCACGGTCACTAGCCCTGATTGCACCTCCGGTTATTCAGACCCCAAGGATATGTCTACGTTAACCCCTGCTGATCTGCCCTGTGAGGTTCCCGTGGAGTATACATATATTTCCCTAGCCAACGCTAAGGCTCTAGTGTCCGAGAACGAACTCCTTCTACCCTCTATTTCTAACTTGGAACCCCTAACTTCTGACCTTGAGTTTATTCCTGTCTTAACTCCTGCTAGTCAGGCCTATGTGTCCCCCACTGTAAATCCCTGCATTTCTCAGGTCTGTGTGTCTCTCCCAGAGTTTGAACCCTCTTTGCCCTCACTTTCTAACTCAGAATCTCCCATTCCAGCCCTTGAGGTTTTTCCTGCTTAAACCCCTAGGCAGTTCTGCGTGCTCTCCCCGTCAGAGAAGGGACCCCTTCTACTTCCTCATTCTAAATTTGAATCCCTAAGTTCTGTTCCCAAGGTCATTCCCGTATTAACCCCTGTGGGGCAGCCCTATGAGTCTCCTTTGGTAATTCCCTTTT
Source organism: Ascaphus truei (assembly GCF_040206685.1). Taxonomy (NCBI): domain Eukaryota; kingdom Metazoa; phylum Chordata; class Amphibia; order Anura; family Ascaphidae; genus Ascaphus; species Ascaphus truei. Next base: position 309,367,803 of record NC_134484.1, on the reverse strand, counting down.
CTTCGCCAGCCAAGGTCACGTCCCTAGCTCCAGAGGAGCAACTCCTTGTGTCACAAATACAGAGGAAAAGCTCCCTATTTTTTACTCTCAGGTACTATCTGCATTAACCCCTGTAAATTCTTGCTGCCTCAAAGCTAATGCGTCCTTTCTAGCATCAGAGAATGAATTCCCAAGTATGACAGCAGAGGTTGCACTGAATGTCTCCTCTAAGGTTGCGGAGTCCTTAGATATCCTTTGCTTTAATTCCCCTGCTTCAGCTCAAGTTTCCCCAGTCGTGTTCCCTGAAACTTCTCCTAAAATACTGATTTCAGTTAAATGTATTCAGGAACCAGGTTTTTCCCTAAGCCTGTTCGCAGTATCCCCACTCCAAGGTATTTCGCTGACCCAATCTGTCACTCTAAGTGCTGAGATCCCTGCTTCAGCGCATAGTCCCTTTGTAATGGAATCTGTAGTTGTTTCTAGTGTCCCAGATACTTCTTCCCAAGTACCCACTTCAGAGACCAGCACACTTGTGGATGCCCCCTTGTACTCTCTGTCTTCTCCTCTTCTCTAACCCTAGGGTTAAAAGTGAACAGTGGTCTTTATGCCCCTCCTGATGCCCAAGTTGTTGAGTTCCCAGGAATTTGTGCTAACACACTCCTCCAACTCAAAAGTGATGCTTTTTCTTATGTGCTAGCCAGAAGCCTGTACACAGTTTTCCCCCTCTCTGAAATTTGCCTTGTCGGTCCCGCTACTCAGAGAGGTAAAATTCTCCCTTCAGATTCAGAATTTCTTCCCTTAAAAGCCGTCCTTGCTTTTGGTCCCCCTGATGCCTCTGTCCAAGCAACCCCATCAGAGATAAGCGTATCTGTCGTTAACCCCTTAGTACAGTCAGCGACCACCCTGCCTACATTACAAACTCTGGTGTTTAAATCTGAGCTATTTTGTTACCCTTCCCTTGCTAAACCTCAGTCCCTTAACACCGCACCTAAATGTACTCCAGCATCCGTTGGGTTACTCTGGGCTGAAATTAAAACTCCTGTGTATAAGGGTACCTTCTCACACATTTCCAGCAAACCTAGAACTTCCCTGATTGCTTCTAAATCACATACCACTGTATCTGATTTTCTCACTAGTGCAACCAAGACACCCACATCACTGACTAGCAGTTCCGTTATCAGAATTGTCGCACTAGTTAACATACTTACTTATGATTTTGTCATGACTAGTATCCCTGTTAGGGTCCTTACAGTTTTGGATAAGACTCTTTTTCCTTCTAAGGTTTCTGCCATTAAAAGTTTCCCCAGTTCCAATTTACCGCTTATTGTCTCTCTAACTCCCATCATTACTTCCACACTACCCGTCACTGATTCCCAGGTACCAGCTCCTGACGCTAGTTCTTTTCCTACCAGTGTCCGTGGAGTGCTAGATGTTCCTGTTATAGATACTCAGGCCCCTGCTCTATCTGATTCTCAAGGTCCAGATATTAAAGCCCCAGTGCCTATTCCTACTCCCACTTCTATGACAAGTATGATGCTCTTGGAGTTCATTGCAGCACGTAATCCGCCCCACGCAGTTGTTCTAATCTCTGTAAGGACAAGCATACCTTTCTCGGACTCTGATGCCATATCTGAAGTAACCCTTGCCGTACTCCAAGTCACCAGTGCGGGAGGGCAGTTTCTCTTCACTGACCATACGATAGTTCCTGAAGTACCCCAGAATGACTTTAAATATGGGGTTTCTCTCCCTATTGTTGCTAAAACTTTCCATGCTGCCTTTGATTTTGTGATCTTTACTTCCCAGACAATATTACCTCCCTCTGAGTTTTCTACAGTATTTTGGAGCTCCACTGCTGATTGCTTCTCTGCCTCTGCGTACCCATGGTTATCCCTCTCGGTACCTTCTATTGCTCCTGTTATTTCCTCTGTCTCGGAAATACTCAGTACGTACTCTAAGCCTGGTTTATTGCTTGCCTTGTCATCTTCCATACCCATACCTGGCAATACCCCCACCCACCCTATACCCTCGCTGACCACTACCTGGAAAACCTCTGGAGGAGAAGATCCTCTCAAATTCCTAAGTGCAGATGTCAGCAAAGACTTTGTCTGTCCGGACGGTCGCCTGGTATACTTGATCAACTATCGGTGCCGCTTGTCCTGAAACCTTATACCTTTACTAGGGACTGGGCTCCCAGCAGGGGTCCTTCTTCCGTTTCTGCTCCGGAACCCCCTGGTTCCTCACAGCCTTGGATTTCCAAGTCATTTTGCCTGGCAAGCCACATACCAGTGGCTTCTCTACCACCACTCTCATTTCCTAGAACAGTACTCGTCAAGGAACTGCTCGTTTACGGATCCCCTTCCCGCCTAAAGCACTTTAGGAACAACTCAGTGTCCCCGAAACCCATGGACGGTCCTGTCTGGCTGCAGTTCTCACCGGGGGGTGGGGGTAAGCAAAAGAGTGCCCACGAATCTCTGGACCACGATTCTACCCCCAATCCTAGACAGTTCAGGAACAATTCCAGGTCCCCCAACTCTATGAGTGGTCGTATTCGCCCGGAGGTCTCACGTAAGGGGGGGGGGGCACTGTAAGGAATCCACAACACGGTTTACTGCTTACCTTGCCTTACAGACCTGTGCAGTCCTGGAATACTCCCCATGATATATTCTGCAGCTGTGCAAGCTATTACGGCAGCCCCAGCTTGGGTTCAGTCATTAGAGCAATGCTATCACACGCTCCTTTTGCAGGGGGCCTATGCACTAAGCTCCATGGTTATCGTCAGGCTGAAAAAAAATAACCCGTCCGTTAAAAAGTGAAGCCGGAGGTGTGATTAACTAACCCCTTCAGCCCATTTTCTATCGGACGGGCTCAAAACAGCCATACCGTGCGTGTTGTTTTTTTCCTCCTGGCTAGCGCACTGAAACTTCACATATGGTAGCTGATAGAAAAAAAGCTGCATGTAACCTTTGCATGGAGATTTAGCATCTCCATGCAAGGCTGTTACAGGCGATCATACACTAAATAAAATCATTTTAATAATAGTGTACATGAGCAGGGGTCTCCGGAGCTGAACCGCATTGGTTTCAGGTCCGGGGACCCCCTACTTCAGGAGATACAGGCCCCGTTATGGGGTGCCGGTATCCCCTGCACTTTTAAAGCTTCTGCGTCACGTGACCGGGACATTTACATTCTGCTGTGGATACTGGCACCCCATATGTTCTGAAGCAAGGGGTCCCCGGAGCTGAAACTAATGCGGTTCAGCTCCGGAGACCCCCTGCTCATCTACACTACTGTCAAAAACACCAATAACAATAAACATAATTCTTGCGGATATCTGCAATGGTTATGAAGCTGCATTAATGTAAATTTGATTTATATTGTGCGGGAGCAGGGTGTCTTCCGAGCTGAACCGCATTGGTTTCAGGCTCGGGTATCCCCTACTTCAGGAGATGCAGGCCCTGTTATGGGGTGCCGGTATCCACAGTAGAATTTAAATGTCCCGGTCACGTGACGCGGAAGCTTTAAAAGTGCAGGGGATACCGGCACCCCATAACGGGAGTGAACAAAATATATTGTGCGCAACTAATAAACCTCTAGTGATAACAGTGATCAATTGTGTATTAACAAATACCCTTCTAATTGAAACCATAAGATAAAACCACAGTGTGAAAAACAATTTTTTTTTACATGACCGTGCAATGTGGAAAAATAGGGCGTCTGCTGCTATGAAACAAGGGGTGGCTCGGCACCCCCCAAACACTAAGGATATGGAGACAAAAAAACAGCGCACAACGCAAATAGTGAAGTATGAAAATAACAAGTGTATATTGATAAAAGGGATAAATATTCTGCGTACATCAAGGTAATAGGACATAAGCATTGAGTGTGTACAACACACAAGTTACCAGTCGGCAGCTGATAGTACAGGAGTCAGGAGCTTGTTTCCTTCAGCATGAGTCTGGGGCAGCAGCTGTGATGTTTTCCTTCTCAGGGACACCTCTGCATTCGATCACCGCCTCTATGGAAATCTCTCCTCTGGTCAGCTGGACTCAAGGTTAGTCGAGCGATCTGTAGCTGGTAGTCACACTCAGACGGTCCCCAGATTGATCAGTGAGGACTTGGAAGATTCACACAGTTCTCCAGTCAGTGCTGCCACACACGGAGACAGGAAAGCTGGCTGGGAGCACAACTGCAGTATGCCACGCTGTCGCTCCGTGCTGGGGCGCTGCGGAGTAACGTCACAGTAACGATTTTAAAGTGTAAACAGCAAAAGTGGAAAATCGTCCTGAAAGTGCCCAATATGCACAATAATGATAAAAATAGCAAAGAAACACATAGACCAAGGTATATCCTACACGTTTCGTAGTGAAAACTTCTTCATCAGGGAATAACATAATCATTTCCCAGAGGTACTATATACCTCTCCAACACACCAAATTGGTCAACCAATTTGGAGACAGCTAATTAATCACCTGGGCAGTGTGTCAGTCAGAGTGACTGGGGAAATGTAAAAAAACATTGAAACAACAACTTTATTAACAATGAAACTTAAAATACATCCTAACATTTAAAAAAACAGTTTAAAAATCTGTAATAAAAGAAACACATAATTAGCATGTTTAAAAATTGCCAAAACATTATCATCACAGATAGAGAAGGAAGGAGATGTCTCGTACTTAAAGTAATGTGGACTACAACATTTAGTAAAGTGCCCAGATGTCAACATCCTCATTTAACCCTTTCGGGGATATCGTATCTATCTTATGTATCCAGTACGTTTCTCTAGAAGATCGGGTTTAAACCCTATCTCCACCCCTCCTATTACCAGGGAATTGTTGGATCCCCTTAAAGGTGAGACATGAGGGATCTTTATTGTGGTGGGTCAGGAAATGCCTAGACACACTATGCTTATCAAAGCCCTTTTTATATTTCTGACATGTTCTTGTACTCGAACTTTGAGACTGCGTTTGGTCCTGCCAACATATTGATATCCGCATGCACATTCCAATACGTATACAATGTATGTAGATGTGCATAAAATAAAGTCATCAATGGTAAAGATCTCATTATTAATCTTGGAAGCAAATTTGTTCCTATCTGGGTGTAAGTATTTGCAAATAGAGCACTTGCCACAAATATGATTTCCTTTAGTCTTTGAACCCAACCAACCTCTTTGCAATACAGTATCCGTGGTCTGGTATATATCACTTGGTGCTAACAGGTTTTTTACGTTTTTTGCCCTTCTATAGATAAATCGTGGTCTCGTGCTCAAATGGGGCCCTAGAATCGGGCCATTACACAAGATGCCCCAGTGCTTCGTAAAGGTTTTTTCTATATCTTTATGCACAGAATTAAAATCTGTAATAAAAGCCACATTCAGAGTGTCATTATTTATTGTCTGCATTTTATTTTTCCTATTTCTGGATCCACTTTGGATCAACATGTCACTGCGATCCATATTGTGTACCCTCTCCTTCCTACCTCTATATTTTTTTTTATAACTTTCTTTTTATTCGTTTTTGCGTACATACATAGGACAAAAGAATAACATCAACAGTCTTAGGTAGACAAAAACTGTCCGGGACCAACGACATAAAACGGAACACATGATGGGGAGACGACAAGACAACAATATCTGAACCAGGACAACACAGGGGAGTGGGGGGGGGGGGAGTTTGGGGGGGAAGGTCCGGCGACGAGTGGTGAGCTGTTTATTCTCCCTCCGCGTCCTCTAGCCGATTGCCATTTCTGCGATCCCACTCGCCTATAACCGCTTGAGCGGTGATGTACCCGTCCTACCTATTCTAACCGGGGGAGCCCATTGGCCAGTCAGTCCGTCCTGTCGTGCACCAAGCCGCCCATCGAAGGAGAACTCACTTGCCTCAATCACAGCCAAATTGTAGCATCATTCACCCCTTTGATATCTGTCTGGGCCAGCCAAGTTAACCAGACTTTTTGGAATTTATCGCCTGAGTCATTAACTAAACTTGTTAACTTTTCCATCTGGCATATGAACCAAATTCTGCTCCTGATCTTTGCTATTGATGGAATTGCGTTCTGATTCCACAATGCTGCGGTCTCGCACCTCATAGCCGTTGCGAAATTTGCTATTAATTTATTCCCCGAGCGCGAAACCTCCTTTGTGGGTTTGCTTAACAAGAACAGCCACGGGTCAAGCTGAATTTGGAGGCCCAAGAAAATCCGCTGAAGCCAATCTCTAATCTGGATCCAGACCGGTACTATTTTCGGGCAAGACCACAGCACGTGCACCAGATCCCCCTGTTCCCCGCACTGCCTGGGGCAGAGCGGGGAAGAACCCGAAACAAATTTAGCCAGTCTAACTGGGGTAAGATACCATCTCAACATAACTTTATATGAGTTCTCCTTCAATGTCGTGCAGATGAAACTACTGGCTGCGGCTTTAAAAATCGCTGTCCAGTCCTCGTCGTCCAGTGTGCCCTGTAAGTCTGATTCCCATTGAGCCATAAATCTGGGTTTGTCACTGTCGTCCTTGTCAGCACCGACCACTGCTCTGTACAACGTAGAGATCAGTCCCCGCGTGTCTGTACCTCTCATGCAGAGCCTCTCAAAATTTGGTAACGGTGGTCCCACCGGGTGTGTATTGTAAAATGCCCGAACCTGGAGGTACCTAATGAATTCTGTGTTAGGGATGTCCGTTTCAGACTTTAATAGCTCAAATGATTTAATGGTGTCACTACCCTCCAGGTCCTTCAACCTTCTAATCCCTAATTTCCTCCACAGCGGGAAACTCTTTCCCGCTAGTCCCGGAGCAAAATCTGGGTTACCATACAAGGGGGCCATGAGTGTGTGTTTGGAGGTCAGCAAGCAATTACTTTTAGATGTCTCCCAGACCGAGATCGAGTTGAGCACAGAGGTGAGAGGCTTGATTATATCCTTTACCTGTGTCCTCGGGTACCAGATTAGGTCCCTGAGCTCCAGAGGGGCGCATGCTTCCTTCTCCAGTGCCACCCACTTCCGAAGCCCAGGGTCACCGTGCCATTGCGTGATTTGGCACAATTGCGCCGCTTTGTAGTAGGACATAATGTTCGGGACAGCTAGACCCCCTGCCTCCTTAGGTTTCTGCATCATTTTGGCGTTTATCCGTGGTTTTTTACCCTTCCATATAAATTTCGAGATCAAATTTTGAAGCCCTGTAATATCCGCATATACCACGGGTATCGGGAGAGGATGGAACAGGTATAGAATCCGGGGGAGGATGTTCATCTTGACACTATAAATCCTACCCATCCATGAAATACCGTATGCTGCCCAGTCGTGTAACTCCTTTTTTTAAATCTTCAATAGGCTGGGGTAGTTTACTTGATATAGGGAGCTTATCTTTTTTGTGATATGCACCCCTAAATATTTTATGGAGGTGGGTCGCCATTTGAACTCAAAGTTGAGTTCCATCAGCTTCTCCATCTCTCGGGGGATGTTAAGGCTTAGTGCCTCCGATTTTGTCTGATTAAATTTGAACCCCGAAATCCGGGCAAATCGCTCTAGAAGCTCGAACAGGTTAGGTAGCGAGGTGAGCGGTTTAGTAAGGGTCAGAATAATATCATCCGCGTACAGAGCCACTTTGTGTTCTTGCGAGTGGATCTGTACTCCAGCGATATTCGGGTTGTTGCGGATCTGGGCTGCTAGTGGTTCGATACATAAGGCGAACAGCAAGGGCGATAACGGGCATCCTTGTCTCGTACCACTTTTAATTTGAAACAGCTCTGAGGGGAACCCCTGGTGAATCACTCCCTAGCGAATAATGGGGTTTTTAATCTCTCCTCTACTATTGTGACGAAAGATCAATTGAATATATTAGGAAGGGGTTTGAGTTTTTCTAGATCCTGTGGACCAAACTCCTTCCAGTTGTTCAAAGATCTTCATAAATTCACCCGTAATATTACCCTAAAAAGACACTTTCTCAAAAAAGATAGGGATCATATTTCTGATGAGGCTGCAACTGGTCCTGTCACTAACTCTGAGACAGAGCTGGGTATCCAGCATACACTATTCAAACCGCAGTCAAAGTTTTATCATGCACATTCCAAGGGTCATCATATAGACACTTTTTTTAATATGGTTATCAAGGAGTTTAACAGTATGTCACGAAAATTCAAGTCAGGAGATATAAAACATAATCTCAGTGCGAACGAGTCCTTAGCCTTAAAGATCTTGAAAGACAACAAAAGCCTTATTATTAGACAGGCAGATAAAGGGGGGGGGGGCATAGTAGTAGTTCAAAATAGATGTGAATACGAGAAAGAAGCACTAAGACTCCTGAATGATATATCTTTTTACGCAAAACTACACAAGGATCCCACTACTGAATATGTGAAAGAACTTAAGTCATTGTTAGACAATGCAGTTTCCTTGTCCATCATTACCGCAACAGAGTTTGCCTTCCTATTTACTGAATTTCCTAGGATCCCTATATTCTATCATCTGCCTAAGTTGTATAAGGCCCTAGTAGATCCACCTGGGCGCCCAATAGTATCGGGTATACAATTTATGACAGCCAACCTAAGCCAATATGTGGATTCCTTCCTCCAGCCATACGTTGGCAGATTAACATCTTACCTGAAAGATTTGACATAAGTTCTAAATCTATTTAATGGGTTCAAATGGAAAAGCTCCTATTTATGGATTACTTGTGATATCAAAGCCCTCTATACGCACATACCCCATCAAAAGGGGATGGATGACGTGAGTTCCTTTTTGGAATCAGATCCCCAATTACACCCACTTTATAGGGAATTCATCCTCCAGTCAATAGGGTTTATATTAAAACATAATTATTTTTTGTTTCTTTCCAAGTTCTACCTGCAGGTTTGCGGAACTGCAATGGGGACAAGATTTGCCCCCAGTTTCGCAAACCTGTATGTTGGAGAATGGGAGTCACATGTTATCATGCCAGGAAAACCCTTCCACAGGAATGTCGTAGTATGGAGACGCTACATAGATGACATCCTGTGTGTTTGAGATGGCGACGTTGAGTCAGCCAATGCTTTTATAGCCCACCTTAATGTAAACGATTACAATCTTGTTTTTACTCATAAGGTTTATGCTGCTCAGGTAGACTTCCTAGACCTTAGACTGACAGCCCTACCTGATGGAACTATAGAGACAGAGACCTTCTTTAAGGAGGTGGATACTAATAATCTGCTTATGGCAAATAGTAATCATAAAAATTCATGGAAAAATAACATACCAGGAGGACAATTTGTCAGACTTAGACGTAACTGCAGTAATATAGAGGTATTTAATGATAAGGCTATTAAACTATTTCATAGGTTTAAAGAGAGAGGTTATCCCAGAGAACTGCTGGAGAAAGAAATTGAGAGGGTAAGCAATATGGATCGCAGTGACATGTTGATCCAAAGTGGATCCAGAAATAGGAAAAATAAAACGCAGACAATAAATAATGACACTCTGAATGTGGCTTTTATTACAGATTTTAATACTGTGCATAAAGATATAGAAAAAACCTTTACGAAGCACTGGGGCATCTTGTGTAATGGCCCGATTCTAGGGCCCCATTTGAGCACGAGACCACGATTTATCTATAGAAAGGCAAAAAACGTAAAAAACCTGTTAGTACCAAGTGATATATACCAGACCACGGATACTGTATTGCAAAGAGGTTGGTTGGGTTTAAAGCCTAAAGGAAATCATATTTGTGGCAAGTGCTCTATTTGCAAATACTTACACCCAGATAGGAACAACTTTGCTTCCAAGATTAATAATGAGATCTTTACCATTGATGACTTTATTTTATGCACATCTACAGTACATACATTGTATACCTATTGAAATGTGCATGCGGATATCAATATGTTGGCAGGAGCAAACGCAGTCTCAAAGTTCGAGTACAAGAACATGTCAGAAATATTAAAAAGGGCTTTGATAAGCATAGTGTGTCTAGGCATTTCCTGACCCACCACAATAAAGATCCCTCATGTCTCACCTTTAAGGGGATCCAACAAATCCCTGGTAATAGGAGGGGTGGAGATAGGGTTAAAACCCTATCTTCTAGAGAAACGTACTGGATACATAAGTTAGATACGATGTCCCCAAAAGGGTTAAATGAGGATGTTGACATCTGGGCACTTTACTAAATGTTGTAGTCCACATTACTTTAAGTTCGAGACATCTCCTTCCTTCTCTATCTGTGATGATAATGTTTTGGCAATTTTTAAACATGCTAATTATGTGTAATCTCAGTGCGAACGAGTCCTTAGCCTTAAAGATCTTGAAAGACAACAAAAGCCTTATTATTAGACAGGCAGATATAGGGGGGGGGGGGCGTAGTAGTTCAAAATAGATGTGACTACGAGAAAGAAGCACTAAGACTCCTGAATGATATATCTTTTTATGCAAAACTACACAAGGATCCCACTACTGAATATGTGAAAGAACTTAAGTCATTGTTAGACAATGCCGTTTTCTTGTCCATCATTACCGCAACAGAGTTTGCCTTCCTATTTACTGAATTTCCTAGGATCCTGTATTCTATCATCTGCCTAAGTTGCATAAGGCCCTAGTAGATCCACCTGGGTGCCCAATAGTATCGGGTATACAATCTATGACAATACACAAGAGACATTAGATGGCGCTCAACACTTATAAACAAACATGCACTGAATATAGTGATTATGTAATCAAAATAAAGTGCAATGAGTGATATAGGAAAAAACTCAAACCCTGAAAGGACTGTTTCAATTGTCCACAAGAAAGCACAAAATAGAGAAGGTCAGGGGAGCATCATTACCTATAGGAAAAAATAAATAAAAACCATAGTGCAAAAAGTAATAGTAAAATACACTTAAAATGGTAGAGCTCTCTTAAGAGCTTATGACGCTAGATGGTGTAAACTTCATCCATAGACTAGCAACAAGGAGCAAAAATCAGGAGGAAAGTGCGTCCAGAACAGAGACACAAAAAATAAAATGCCAAACTTTTATCCGACAATGATAAAATTGGAGGCTTACGAGATGTCAGATGTTAAACAGCATTGGTGTATGGTAAAGATGTTCGCCGAGTCGCGTTCTCGGAATCCCCGCACACTGCTGCCGCATCCACCGATCTTCGACCTCCGACCTGTACTGCTGGAGCCGATACGTCACATCCGGTTCTCTCAACTCGTATGGCAGACGCCACCGGAACTTCACAGCAGTCTATCCCTCTGGATCTAACACTGGGGGTTACGCTCTACGCGTTTCGCCGTGCGTGGTGACGGCTTCGTCAGGAGTAACTCTAACCCAAACAGGATACTTTATATACCCTTTTGACTAATAATGACCTTTCCTCCTATTGGTCAAAATGTCACATCTCTAAATAATTGGATAATAAGCCACATATGCTCTCCCGCCAATTAAGAGGTATCACAGCAGTGTTATACAAATCAATTAAAATACAGCCTATTTTGTCTTTAATAAACATAGCTAATAAAAATTTCATAAAACATAACTGTCGAAAATACTTATCATTACAACAGAAAAAATATATAAACTATTGCAACAATGAAAAGTATTACGTATAAAATACATATTCTATCCTAAATTATTAAATAAAACACAATATATCCCCATTTATTTCCCTAATCATATGAAGGTTGGCGATTGATGTATCTCAAAAACAAGAAAATACTTAATTAATACACAGATTATAACACAACTTTTGCACAATATGAGTGTTCTTATATGCATTAACTTAGCACATCAAGTGCAAAATATTTAAGCTGTTCTTGTGTCATTCTGCATAGATCACAAAAAAGCATTTAATTCAAAATCTATGTTCAAGCCTGAAGGTACAAGTGATTTCAGTGTAAAGGTCCAGAAGCTCTCTTTCTTTCTTAAAGCGACACTCCTGTCCCCACCTCTCCAGTGTGGTAATACTTGCTTCAATACTGTAAATTTAAGGCCTGATGTATCACCATTATGCTTTTGTATAAAATGGTTTGACAAGTAATGTGTGGTTAGCCCTCTTCTAACATTCCCAATATGTTCTAGAATGCGTGTTTTGACTGTTCTTGATGTTTGGCCTACATATTGTAATCCACAGGGACAATATATAAGGTATACAACATCGTCTGATTTACATGTTAAAAGTTGTTTGATATGAAACCGTTGACCCGTAACATTGGAAGTAAAACTGAATTTATCCTCAGCCCTATGTTTACAAGCCCTACATGTGGTACAGCTTAAGAGAGCTCTACCATTTTAAGTGTATTTTACTATTACTTTTTGCCCTATGGTTTTTATTTATTTTTTCCTATAGGTAATGATGCTCCCCTGACCTTCTCTATTTTATACAATCTATTACAGCCAACCTAAGCCAATATGTGGATTCCTTCCTCCAGCCATACTTTGGCAGATTAACATCTTACCTGAAAGATTCGACTTAAGTTCTAAATCTATTTAATGGGTTCAAATGGAAAAGCTCCTATTTATGGATTACTTGTGATATCAAAGCCCTCTATACGCACATACCCCATCAAAAGGGGATGGATGCCGTGAGTTCCTTTTTGGAATCAGATCCCCAATTACACCCACTTAATAGGGATTTCATCCTCCAGTCAATAGGGTTTATATTAAAACATAATTATTTTTTGTTTCTTTCCAAGTTCTACCTGCAGGTTTGCGGAACTGCAATGGGGACAAGATTTGCCCCCAGTTTCGCATACCAGTACGGTTGAGAATGGGAGTCACATGTTATCATGCCAGGAAAACCCTTCCACAGGAATGTCGTAGTATGGAGACGCTACATAGATGACATCCTGTGTGTTTGGGATGGCGACGTTGAGTCAGCCAATGCTTTTATAGCCCACCTTAATGTAAACGATTACAATCTTGTTTTTACTCATAAGATTTATGCTGCTCAGGTAGATTTCCTAGACCTTAGACTGACAGCCCTACCTGATGGAACTATAGAGACAGAGACCTTCTTTAAGGAGGTGGATACTAATAATCTGCTTATGGCAAATAGTAATCATAAAAATTCATGGAAAAATAACATACCAGGAGGACAATTTGTCAGACTTAGACGTAACTGCAGTAATATAGAGGTATTTAATGATCAGGCTATTAAACTGTTTCATAGGTTTAAAGAGAGAGGTTATCCCAGAGAACTGCTGGAGAAAGAAATTGAGAGGGGGTACGCAATATGGATCGCAGTGACATGTTGATCCAAAGTGGATCCAGAAATAGGAAAAATAAAACGCAGACAATAAATAATGACACTCTGAATGTGGCTTTTATTACAGATTTTAATTCTGTGCATAAAGATATAAAAAACACCTTTACGAAGCACTGGGGCATCTTGTGTAATGGCCCGATTCTAGGGCCCCATTTGAGCACGAGACCACAATTTATCTATAGAAGGGCAAAAAAATTAAAAAAACCTGTTAGCACCAAGTGATATATACCAGACCACGGATACTGTATTGCAAAGAGGTTGGTTGGGTTCAAAGCCTAAAGGAAATCATATTTGTGGCAAGTGCTCTATTTGCAAATACTTACACCCAGATAGGAACAAATTTGCTTCCAAGATTAATAATGAGATCTTTACCATTGATGACTTTATTTTATGCACATCTACATACATTGTATACCTATTGGAATGTGCATGCGGATATCAATATGTTGGCAGGAGCAAACGCAGTCTCAAAGTTCGAGTACAAGAACATGTCAGAAATATTAAAAAGGGCTTTGATAAGCATAGTGTGTCTAGGCATTTCCTGACCCACCACAATAAAGATCCCTCATGTCTCACCTTTAAGGGGATCCAACAAATCCCTGGTAATAGGAGGGGTGGAGATAGGGTTAAAACCCTATCTTCTAGAGAAACGTACTGGATACATAAGTTAGATACGATGTCCCCAAAAGGGTTAAATGAGGATGTTGACATCTGGGCACTTTACTAAATGTTGTAGTCCACATTACTTTAAGTTCGAGACATCTCCTTCCTTCTCTATCTGTGATGAAAACATTATCATGCTAATTATGTGTTTCTTTTATTACAGATTTTTAAACTGTTTTTTTAAATGTTAGGATGTATTTTAAGTTTCATTGTTAATAAAGTTGTTGTTTCAATGTTTTTTTTACATTTCCTCAGTCACTCTGACTGACACACTGCCCAGGTGTCATATTCTCTAGCCTGCTATTCCCATGCTTGGCCACCGGGACTGCTGCCACTCTCAATGTCTGGTTCTAGCCTGCAGTACCTATATTTGCCCACCGGGAGTGCTGCTGCTAAACTAAGGAACATTCCAGACTCTGATACCTGACACCACGGCACCTGTGTTCCACCTCTCAGCCTGCCTATATAAACCTCCCTTTCCTTTTCCTCTTTGCCTGTTTATACTGGTTCCTTAGCTTCTGCAAGGTTCCTGTGTTTACTGCTGTGCTAGCTATTGCTATCATCCTGTTCCAGTTTCCTCGTTGCAGACCTCTGCTTGTTTCCTGACTTCGCTACCTGCCGACTGCCTTGGACCTCTGCTTGTTTCCTGACTTCGCTACCTGCCGCCTGCCTCGGACCCCTGCTTGTTTCCTGACTTCGCTCCCTGCTGTTCCTGCCACTGGGATCCACTTCAGCCGAAGTCCAATCCTTGACAGAATAAACAGGCCCTACCATGGATTCCGCCGGAACAGACCTGGTCCAGGCTCGGACACTGCAGGACTTACAACGTATCATGGTTTGTTTCCAAGAACAACAAGGACACCTTATCAAACGTCTTGGTCACGTGGAAGAACAGGATACCCTCCGGAAAGTACGGGATGCCCGCCAGGTAGAACGTGATGCCCGCTGGGAAGAATGTGTCGTTCGCGCGGAAATATGTGCCCTCCGCTCAGAGGAACGAGCTGCCGCCGCAGAAGCTGAAAACCGTGAACTACGTGCAGCTTTAATCACCGCATCTGTTCAAAGGTCTCTGACTGTGCAAACCGCTCCCCGTGTAACCCTTCCGGAAAAATTTGGAGGAAAAAAACAATCTTTTCGGGATTTCCTTAATCAATGCAGACATGTGTTCAAGCTTCAGCCTACCATCTATAACACCAACGAAGCCAAGGTTGGACTGATCATCACCCTGCTCAAGGATGAGGCCCTTGCTTGGGTCTCCCCTATGTTAGAACAGGATAGCCCACTACTAAGGAATCTGGAGAAGTTCATCGATGCCATGAGTCTTATTTTTGATGACCCAAATCGTAGTGCAACCGCTGAGGCAACTCTAAACAATCTTCGTCAAGGAAGACGCTCGGCAGCTGAGTATGCCGCTGAATTCCGCAGATGGGTTAACGATACTGAGTGGAATGAGGCCGCGCAGAAATATCATTTTCGGCAGGGTCTCTCGGAGCAAGTTAAAGACGAACTAGCCCGGGTGGAGACCCCAGAGAGATTTCAGGACTTTGTTCGTTTATGCATCCAAATTGATCGCAGGCTTACGGAAAGATGATTGGAGAGACAGGGGTTCATGCCAAGCAACCCCGGGTTTAGAGATGTCAGTACCCCAAGACGTTCCAGGGAGACTGAGGAGGAGCCGATGCAAGTAAATACACTGCGGGGACCCATCTCAACCGGGGAAAGGAATAGACGCCGAACAGAAGATCTCTGTTTATATTGCGGAAACGATGGGCACTATCTCGCTGATTGCCCAAACAAGTCCAGGCAGTCTTCTTTCCAGAGCCCTAGAAGAAATCAGCTGCACGCTATTTCAAAAACTGTTCTCTCTGCTTCTCAAAGGAAAGATAACCCTCCTTTGCTACACCCTCACCTCCTGGTTCCTATTATAATCGAGGAAGGAACACATCGTTTTTCAACCACAGTAATGGTCGACTCAGGGGTGGCAGGGAATTTTATGGACATAGAATTCGCCAAGAACAATTCGGTATCATTTGTAGCCAAGGAATCGCCAGAAAGGATGGAAGTCGTTGACGGTTCTCCCTTGAGCTCTGGACCTGTTACCCATGAAACCAGTAACTTAACACTAATCATGGAGCCCAATCACCAGGAGAAGATTTCATTTGGTCTCATTCCATCACCTTTGTTTACAGTGATTCTGGGAATTCCATGGCTCATGATCCATAACCCACTAATCGACTGGAAGACCAAGACACTCACGTTTCCCTCGGAGCACTGTCAGCTAGCCTGTCTATCTAAAACTCCTATACCAGAGTGTGTAGGAATACATAAGATTTCCTCGTCTCAAGAAAATCTTCTGCCGGCTCCTTACTCTGAGTTTTTAGATGTGTGTGACAAGAAGAACGCGGATACGCTTCCCCCACATCGCTCTTATGACTGTCCCATTGAATTATTACCGGGTGCTGCTATTCCGTTTGGAAGAATTTATTCCCTCTCAGAACCGGAATTGAAGGTCCTCAATGACTACCTTAAGGAGAACCTATCAAATGGTTTTATCCAACCCTCTACTTCTCCAGCAGGCGCTGCACTCTTCTTTGTGGGAAAGAAAGACGGTTCTCTACGCCCCTGCATTGACTATCGGGAACTAAATAAGATAACGGTGAAGAACAGGTACTCATTACCTCTGATTCCTGAACTATTGGAAAGAATTCGGTCAGCCGAAATTTTTACCAAATTAGATCTCAGAGGAGCGTATAATTTGGTCCGCATTCGACCCAGTGACGAATGGAAAACAGCCTTCCGAACCCGTTGTGGGTACTATGAATATCTGGTGATGCCTTTCGGACTCTGTAATGCCCCTGCTACTTTCCAGCATTTAATCAATGATGTCCTCCGAGAGTTATTGGACCAATGCGTAGTGGCATACCTGGATGACAGCCTAGTCTTCTCAGATAACATCATGGATCACCAGAGACATGTCCGAATTATCCTTGAGCGTCTCCGTAAGTACAAATTGTACATCAAGTTAGAAAAATGCGAATTTGAAAAGACCAAAATGCAATTTCTCGGTTACATCATCTCACCCGAGGGTTTGAGTATGGACCCAGGCAAGATTCAAGCCGTGGTGGAATGGCCAATCCCTCGGAATGAAAAGGGCATTCAGAGATTTGTGGGTTTTGCCAATTTCTATAGACGTTTTATTAAAAATTTCTCTGGCATTATTGCCCCAATCACCCAACTCACACGGAAGGAATTCCCCTTCAAATGGTCTCCTAAAGCGGATGCGGTATTCGAACAATTGAAGTCACTCTTCACATCTGCCCCTATCCTCATCCATCCAAATCCAGAATTACCATTCATCTTGGAAGTGGATGCATCCGACTCCGCTGTTGGGGCCATTCTGTCACAAAGAATTGGACCCAAGATGCTCCTTCATCCATGTGCCTTTTATTCATACCAAATGTCAACAGCTGAACGAAATTATGACATTGGAAACAAAGAACTCTTGGCTATAAAAGCTGCATTCTCTGAGTGGAGACATCTACTGGAGGGGGCCAATCACCCAATTACGGTCTTTACGGATCACAGGAACTTAGAATTAATTTGATCCGCAAAGAGACTGTCTGCGCGACAAGCCAGGTGGGCTCTCTTCTTTGCAAGATTTCAGTTCCACATCTCCTACCGCCCTAGCTCCAATAATGGAAAAGCCGACGCCTTGTCACGGTCCTTTCCTAATCCTAGTTCAGACAAAGAGCAAGAAGAAACTATTCTTCCAAAAAGAAATTTTTTGGGCGTCACATTCTCCGCAGATCTCCTCACATGAATAAAGGGAGCCTACTGAAATGACTCTTTTCTTAAAAACCCTCCTCCGGAAGCAGAACTATATCTATGTGATGGTCTTGTTGTCTCGCTTTTTTTGGTGGCCTAAATTAGCACAAGATGTTAAAGACTATGTCCTCTACTGTGAGACTTGTGCTAGGACTAAGACCCCTCGAGCATCACCTGTGGGTTTACTGCAGCCTCTTCCGGTTCCAACTCGTCCTTGGGGGTCCATATCAATGGATTGTATTGTTGACCTGCCCCGATCAAGTGGACATAATACCATCCTGGTAGTGGTGGATCGACTTACAAAGATGGCTCACTTCATTGCAGCACTGAATCTTCCTTCTGCAGACCCGATTGCCAAGTTGATTGTGAAAGAGGTGTTTCGGCTTCACGGGGCTCCTGATGAGATCATATCCGATAGAGGGGTACAATTCACTTCAAAATTTTGGAGGACCTTCTGTTCCTCTCTAGGAATTCGTTTAAATTTATCGTCTGGCTATCATCCACAATCCAATGGCCAGACAGAAAGGACCAATCAGACTTTGGAACAATACTTACGATGTTTTATTTGTCATCTCCAGGATGACTGGATTTATTTCCTACCATTAGCTGAGTTTTCATACAACAATTCACATCATTCTTCGACTCAGAAGAGCCCCTTTTTCTCAAATTATGGATTTCATCCAACCTTTATTCCTCGTTTTCCATCTTCGGGCCCCATTCCGGCAGTTACAGAGAAACTGGATATTCTGCGAGACATCCAGGAGACCCTCAAAGAGACACTTCGTGAGACTCAAGTAAAGTACAAAAGAGCAGCAGACCAACACCGCAGACCCTCCCCAGAATTTCAAGTCGGGGATAAAGTCTGGCTTTCTACAAGAAATCTACGTCTAAAGGTTCCAGCCATTAAATTGGGCCAAAAATACATCGTGCCATTTCGCATCTCAGCACTAATAAATCCAGTGTCCTTCAGATTAGAGCTTCCTGAGACCATCAAAATACACCCTGTGTTTCATTCTTCTCTGCTGAAACCTTTCCGTGAGAATCTGTTTCCAGGACGGAGATTTCCTCCCCCTGAACCCGTCCTCGTGGATAACGAAGAGGAATTCATTGTGGAGAGAATTTTGGATTCCAGGTTACACCGAGGGAAATTACAGTACCTGGTTCACTGGGGGGGCTATGGCCCAGAGGAAAGGTCTTGGGAACCCAAAGATTTTGTACATGCTCCGTGACTAGTCAAAGCTTTTCACCGGAGATATCCAGACAAGCCTAGCAAGGATCATCCGGAGAACGCTCTTGGGAGGGGGGAGTAATGTCATATGCTCTAGCCTGCTGTTCCCATGCTTGGCCACCGGGACTGCTGCCACTCTCAATGTCTGGTTCTAGCCTGCAGTACCTATATTTGCCCACCGGGAGTGCTGCTGCTAAACTAAGGAACATTCCAGTCTCTGATACCTGACACCTCTGCACCTGTGTTCCACCTCTCAGCCTGCCTATATAAACTTCCCTTTCCTGTTCCTCTTTGCCTGTTTATACTGGTTCCTTAGCTTCTGCAAGGTTCCTGTGTTTACTGCTGTGCTAGCTATTGCTATCATCCTGTTCCAGTTTCCTCGTTGCCGACCTCTTCTTGTTTCCTGACTTCGCTACCTGCCGCCTGCCTCGGACCTCTGTTTGTTTCCTGACTTCGCTACCTGCTGCCTGCCTCGGACCCCTGCTTGTTTCCTGACTTCGCTCCCTGCTGTTCCTGCCACTGGGATCCACTTCAGCCAAAGTCCAATCCTTGACACCAGGTGATTAATTAGCTGTCTCCAAATTGGTTGACCAATGGGATGTGTTGGAGAGGTATATAGTACCTCTGGGAAATGATTATTTTATCCCTGATGAAGTAGTTTTCACTACGAAACGCGTAGGATATACCTTGGTCTATGTGTTTCTTTGCTATTTTTATCATTATTGTGCATATTGGGCACTTTCAGGACGATTTTCCACTTTTTCTGTTTACACTTTAAAATCGTGACTGTGACGTCAATCCGCAGCGCCCCAGCATGGAGCGACAGCGTTGCATACTGCAGTTGTGCTCCCAGCTAGCTCGCCTGTCTCCGTGTGTGGCAGCACTGACTGGAGAACTGTGTGAATCTTCCAAGTCCTCACTGATCAATCTGGGGACCATCTGAGTGTGACTACCAGCTACAGATCGCTCGACTAACCTGGAGTCCAGCTGACCAGAGGAGAGATTTCCATAGAGGTGGTGATCGAATGCAGAGGTGTCCCTGAGAAGGAAAACATCACAGCTGCTGCCCCAGACTCATGCTGAAGGAAACAAGCTCCTGACTCCTGTACTATCAGCTGCTGACTGGTAACTTGTGTGTTATACACACTCAATTCTTATGTCCTAGTACCTTGATGTACGCAGAATATTTATCCCTTTTATCAATATACACTTGTTATTTTCATACTTCACTATTTGCGTTGTGCGCTGTTTTTTTGTCTCCATACCCCATAACGGGCCTGTATCTCCTGAAATAGGGGATCCCCGGACCTGAAACCAATGCTGTTCAGCTCCGGAGACCCCCTGCTCATCTCAAATATTATAATTATAAATAAAGGTCATTGTGAAGAAGTTTGGCATTTCAACGATAAGGCAATTAATGTCCCCTGATGTTCGTGTATGTCCCCTTAATTTCCTGGGGGTATCTGTGTGAGAGTCCATGGAAGGAGTGATTTCCTTCACTATAGTATGGTTGTAAATGTTTGGGGATATATTTGTTGATTGGTTTCTTTATGGAGATGTTAGTGTAGGGGTTAAGTGCTGAAATGCTGATATCCTGAAGTGTTGATAATTAGTCAACCTCTGACAATCATTGTACTCACAGTTTCAAGTGTCAATTTTAATTGTTCACCCAATATAAAGCGCCCATTTTGAGAATCATGTGTTGGTGCTGTTGGGAGAAGGGGTGAAATAGACTGGACTTGGTGGTAGGAGGAGAGAGCTGTTGATTTGTGAGTTGTCGGTGATTATCGAGTGAGTTGTCTTGTGTTATTATATTTGTTTCTCTACATTTTTGTATTGTTAGTGTGAAAGAACTTTATTAGTGTGTCATTTTTGTTTCTATTTGTTTTTTGTGACTGAGTGAGTGACTATGTGAAAAAGAGAGGATGAGTGGGAGTGGACGTGTTAGTGGACGTGGGAGTGTACGTGGGAGTGTACGTGGGAGTGGATGTGGGAGTGGACGTGGGAGTGTTGTAGTGGCTGGAGGAGTGGTGGCAATTGGAGGAGTGGCGGTGGTTGGAGGAGTGGTGGCGATTGGAGGAGTGGCGGTGGCTGGAGGAGTGGTGGCGAGTGGAGGAGTAGCGGTGGCTGGAGGAGTGGTGGCGAGTGGAGGAGTGGCAGTGGCTGGAGGAGTGGTGGCAAGTGGAGGAGTGGCAGTGGCTGGAAGAGAGGTGGTGAGTGGAGGAGTGGTGGCGAGTGGAGGAGTGGCGGTGGCTAGAGGAGTGGTGGAGCGTGGGAGTGGAGTGGCACGTACAGATATGGTCCATCCTGTCAGGGCATGTACGTCCCGTGATGCTACCCCAGGTGGAGGAATGCAGGTGGGAGAGGGTAGCGAGAGTAGTGGACAGGGAGAGAGGGACAGTGGCCAACATCCGACCAGTGAAGCCGAGCAGTCTGATGTTGGAAGTGATGAGGGGCCACCGTCAAGGCAGGATCATGCTGAGGGCATCCGAAACCCACGGTTTACCCAACGGGAAACAGAAATACTTGTTGAAGGTGTCGTGGCTTCTTATGACCGACTATATGGCTCAATGTCATGTAAGTATTTTTTGAATGATTGTATTCAAATAATGATCTTTGTATTTTATTCAAACATTGTGTAGCTGAAATAAATTAGTTACGTAACATTGAGCTGTGAAACATTAATGCTATAACGGATGTGTGCAGCTGATTGGGCACATTTTACTAATCACGTATATCAATATGTACATGTTGGTACACTTTTGTGTATTTAATATATTTGCATACATTATCAAATCACACTAGTTTCATGTACATTAACCTATAGGCATGTATTAAGACATTTTTACATATTCACAGCAAAAACGAAGACCAGTCACAAGACAAAACTGTGGACACAGATTAGCACATCTGTATCTGCATCCGGCGTGTTTCGTCGAACCCCAGAGATGTGCAAAAAACGTTTTGGGGATATCAAACTACTTCTAAAGAAGAAAATGTCAAGAGCCGGGCGCCATGTATGTGGGACAGGAGGCGGCCCTCCACCATCCTTAAATTTGAGATCCTACGAGGAGATCATGTATCCTATCATGAACACTCGCCTTATTTTTGGGATTGAAGGGAATAGGGATATCGGGCCATCTGCTTCACAGTCGACACCAGGTGAGTAGTATGCTATAACATAAATATTTCTGACAGAAATTGTGAGTGAAATGCAAGCATTTATACATACAGTATAAAAATAACTTAATTGTATATGATATGAGCAATGAATGGATAAATTACACAGGGCTCTCTGTTCACTTTCTAAAAACCATGCTTCTTCTTTAATTTATACAAGTAGTCAATTTATTGCATCTAATTATGTACTTTAACCATGGATGTACAGGCTAATTAAGAAAATTAGCACATAATTACTTAGTCATTATGTTGATATTAATGTCTTTTTATTTCTTATATAGTTATTGCTGAAGACACGGAGTCGGATGTCTCCGCCAGCCAGAATATTGAACATATAAGTGAGGATGAAATGTGTGTTGATCCACCAGATCTAGTTATCACTCATCTTCTTCTTGTCCCTCATGCCGAACCTTCGGCACCAGATGTTATGCTAGTAAAAGACCCGGAACATCCTGCAACAGATGAAGAAGACATTGAGCCTGGCCAAGGCGACAAGGTATGTGGCGAAACATTGGGCAATTTAAGTACCTTAAAACATTTGTCCATCTCAGGCTCTAACTCCAACCCCCTGGATATCACCTGTGGTGTACCGCAAGGCTCTGTTCTGGGGCCCCTACTCTTCTCAGTGTTCATTAATGATCTTCCCACAGCTTGTAAGGAAGCCTCAATACACATGTATGCAGATGACACAATCCTGTATGCACACAGCCATAGCCTCTCTGACCTTCAACACATACTTCAGTCTGACTTTTTGAGACTCGAAAACTGGATTTCCCAAAACAAACTGTTTTTAAACACTGACAAGACTGTAACAATGGTATTTGGGACCAAGACTAAATTTGTAAAGCTTCCAGTGACTGAGCTCCTGATTAGAACCAACGCTAACACCACCCTAACACCTGTCACTAGTTTTAAATACCTGGGCTTATGGTTTGACTCCCACTTAACATTCGGGATGCACATTGATACCCTGACAACAAAGACCTATGCCAAACTAGGGGTACTTTACAGGAACAAATCCTCCCAAAGTCTCCTGGTCAGAAAGCGTATTGCACAGCAGATGCTAATGCCAATTATTGACTATGGAGACATAGTATATGGCTCGGCTCCTCAAACCCACCTTAGCAAACTTGACACCCTCTACAATTCAATTTGTCGTTTTGTTCTCCAATGCAACTACAACACACATCACTGCGAAATGCTCAAAGAACTAGATTGGTCATCACTAGAGTCTAGGCGCAAAGTTCACCTTTCCTGTCTCACCCTCAAATACTTTCTGGGCAAGCTACCCAGCTACCTGAACAAGCTCCTCACCCCTACCACATGCAGTACCTATCACCTGAGATCAGACTCCAAAAGACTATTCATGGTCCCAAGACTCAACAAAGTATCCGGACGTTCCTCCTTCTCCTTCCGTGCACCCTAAAACTGGAACAACCTACCAGAGACTCTCATATCCACCAGTAGCTTAAGTTCTTTCAAATCTAAGGCTGTCTCACACTTTAATCTGGTCTGTAACTGTTTCATACGCTCATAATATATATTTTCTTTAACTGTGCATGCAATGTCTTTTATAAAATGTATACCTTGTTCATTTATGTAACCATGTATTATTTTGTTTTACTCTGTGCCCAGGACATACTTGAAAACGAGAGGTAACTCTCAATGTATTACTTCCTGGTAAAATATTTTATAAATAAATAAAATAAATAAAGGGCATATTTTTCACTAATCAAAAGGCAAATTCTGACAGACAGGCCAAAGCAAATGACAACATCTGTCAGGAACTAAAGACCATGCAAGTTCTTATGACAGAACAAAAAGACACTCTCAAAAACATGGCAAATAGCCTTAGTCTGATAGCAACTTGTATGTGACAGCTACTGGCAAACGTCCAGGCACAGCCACAGCCACAGCCACACCCACACCTACAGCCTGAACTAGAGGCAGAGGCCAAACCAGAGGCAGAGGCTGAACTAAAGGAAGAGGCAGAGGCCGAACCAGAGGCCAAACCAGAGGCACTGGCACGAGCACAGCCGCATCAATTGGCACAAGCACTGGCATTGGCACTTGGCCAGACCCAGCCACAGCCAATGACCCAGCCCCAGCCAATGACCCAGCCCCAGCCAATGACCCAGCCAATGATTCAGCCCCAGGCAATGACCCAGCCAATGACCCAGCCCCAGCCAATGACCCAGCCACAGGCACATGAAGAAGCCAAAGAACAAGCATTGGCCCTGCAACAGTCGCAAACTACACCAATTGTTGCTGAAACAGCACACGAGTCAAGCCAAGCAAGTGCAATAGGCTCAAGGCAACGTTCTAGATGGCAAACTACATCAGAACCACATCAAGGCCTAGCACACAGTCCACATTGAAAAGGCCATCCAAAAAATAATATACCAAAAATAATATACCTTTTCCTTGTTTAAAAGTATTCAAGTTTAATGTAATGAATATGTTCAATTTATGCAAATTCGCACATTTATTATATTTCATTGTAGTCAATATCTTTAATGTAGTCCCAATTTTCTAATTCTTCCATTTCTCCAATTACTTACAAACGAACATTAATGTTAAAGAAACATTCTGAACAATGTTCAATAATCAAGAGTGTATGATAACATATTTCATGTGCATACATGTGAATTAAACAGCATTGCATTTCTCATGTGTGAAGAATGTATCTGAAGCTTACATGACAAATATATACATATTTTGTATTCACAGAAAAATAGATTATTGTGTAACATTTTCACATGTTATTTCCAAACAATATTCTGTCTAAGTGTTTCATAGTTTGCCCACTGAATTATGTTGAGTACTCAAGCACAAATTATCACATACACTGACCACCTGTCTGTGGGAGAATAAGATATGGACACTTCTTCCTTTTGTATGATGACCTTGTACAGTGTTCTGCACATAGTGAAACTTTGGATACTTTGTAAGAAGCTGATTTTAAGGAATCGTTTGGGTTACTTGACTACATTCCCTGCAAAAACATGCCGTTCGAGATGTCTTCCGAAGAAAAACCTCCATTCTCTTATGCCAATCTAATATATACCGCTATTCAAAACCGAATACAGAAACATGCTACTGTCTCTCAGATATATCAATATATTACGGATAACTACCCTTATTATCAAAATCATCCCAAACCGAAGCTATGGAGAAATTCGATACTCCAAACTTTATCAACCAATGCTTCTTTTATTAGAAACCAAACATGTCAAGGAAACAGGGGTGGCTGTTGGTCAGTTTATGAATCCGGTATGCATATGTCTGCTAATGGAAATGTGAGAAGACACAGATTACTCAGGCACAACTACCAGGATATAGGTGCCTGCAGCGGTGCCTTCAATGTTCAGCAGAATGTGGAGTATTTTGAACCGGAGTTGACCAAACAATACCAGAACCAGAACGGAGCTAATTATTACGATAACATGCATATTACCGACTTGGCTGGAGCAGATGAAATGTCACAATGATACACTCTGTGTCCGCCTCAGTACATTCCACAATATCCAAGCTGTTATGGAGTAAGATACAACGCTACCGAGATGAAAACACCGAACAACTAATTGATTGACTACAGTGGCTACCTCGCAAACACCCCTTCCATGACTGAACCGAGTATGAATGCAATATAATGCAGGTAACTATAACTTTTGTACTTTATACAATGTGTGAATCGCTTCTTTCCGTATGACAGGCCTATGCGTTCGATTCATGACGCATGCGCGTACCATACGGGCAAAAAAAATAAAAAATATTTTCAAACTTTACTTGCCCCTTTTACCTTTTCTCTGTCTCATGATAATATAACAGATCGCGGTGTGAAGATCACAATATGCCGGAACAGAGTTCATAACGAAGGTTATATCCACTTAACGCTATACAAATCAATATTGTTAAATGTGCTGTGCAATGGCGCTGGAAATACGAGTGATTCCAGCGCAGCACAAACATGTCATTCCAGTACGCTCACGCCCCTCCGTTACAGACACATAATGCATTGTCAATTGTTAACATTAAAAAAAATTGTAAAATGTGCATAAATGCCTTATTATATAACATGTTTGAACAGATAGCATGTGGGCCAACCAATTCTTGATTATTATAAGCATTTTGAATAATTAGCGTGGTTGTTCAGTCTTTATCAACAATTTGAAATAGTTTATATACAGAGGCTGCCGACCAGAGTCTAAATCGGCTAGCTCCGCGGCTCTCAGATAATCCCGGTCAGGTGCGTGTTTTTTTTTTTGCCCGGAGTGAATTGCGTTATTTAAGCGCTCGTGATATTAGCATTTTATTCTCGCTGTCTGCAATTCTGCAATGCCGTGTAAAAACTAAGGGGGGCATTTGCGAGCTGTTGTCTTGGAAGTCTAATACCTTCGCGGTTCAACCTACGTCAGTACACAGTCTGTGTGTGCACGCGCAGTAATTGTAAATTTGCATATTTACATTATACATGCATTTGCAGTACTGTACAGTATGTCTCATTTGAAAATTGTTGAAACGCATAGGCGTGTACAGTACTGTAACAGTGTCACATTTCGGCATATACAGAGCTCTCCCCTCACTCAGGATAATTAACTGCACTGCAGGGTATTTCAACTTCTTATCTTCTCTACAATGCAATACATCTCTCCCACATAATTCCTTTGAACGTGTGTCTGGTTTCAATCACATTCCTGCTTGACAGCAGGTGATTACTGCGCATGCGCCTGTAACTTCGCTCACCACTGCTTGCTTGCGTGAGTGACCAAAAAAAAAAAAAAACATTTTTTTTATTCTAATTTTTTTTTTTTTTTTCTCCACAAGCCTGCAAAAACCATCTTGATACTGTATAACGATATTCAATCTGTGCTGTAGCTTTTGACTGCGACCCTGTGCCTTTGACTGCACATGGTTGATTTGTGTGCTTTTTACGTACTGTATCTGGGGGTGTAGGGATCATATTATTATGATGAACTGCCTTTTGAAATTAAAGTACAGTTTGTCATTATCTTTGAACTTCATGCAGCTGAACCCTGTAGCCCCCTCCCCCACGAAGACACACAAGGCTTGATCAAGGATTTGAAACTCCACAGAGTCATTAATTTTCTGAAGCTTGACATTGTGTTCTTAATCCGTCCATAGCCGAGCTAAAAAGCCTCACTGCACCTGCATGTAATCCTCTTTGAGATGGGAGCTAGCTGATTACTGCGCATGACTCACCCAACCCCCCCCTCCACAGAGTCATTAATTTTATGAAGCTTGACATTGTGTTCTTAATCCGTCCATAGCCTAGCGTCACCTCACTGCGCCTGCGTGGAATCCTCTTTGAGATGGGAGCTAGCTGAGTACTGCGCATGACTCACCCACCCCCCCCTCCACAGAGTCATTAATTTTCTGAAGCTTGACATTGTGTTCTTAATACGTCCATAGCTGAGCGTCACCTCACTGTGCCTGCGTGGAATCCTGTTTGAGATGGGAGCTAGCTGATTACTGCGCATGACTCACCCAACCACCCCCTCCCAACCCTTTGAGGCTTTGTTTACGGTAACGCTATGGATAATCCCTTCTCAAATTTTAAATGTAAATCTGATTTGCACAGCATTGTGAGAATTGAGTTAAAAAAACATTAACTGATTCATGTTGTTTTGTCATTCAATCTTTTTCTTTGGTGTACTGTAGATGTGTGTGGATGGGGGGGGGTGTTGTCAATGATTATGATAAGCAGGAATGTAAATAAATATTTATTTTATTTTATCAGGAACCAAAAAATACAAATATAAAAATAATCAGGAATAATACATACAGTAATGCAGTCTTTATTAAGTTCTTCTGGCAGATTGAAATTGGATAAATATTTATAAAACATTTGTAAAATATGGATACACATGAATAATGCACATTTATAATAATATTATTTAATAATATATAATGTATAATATATATATATAGTAATATAATTTTTTCCGTCTTTATCTTCTTCCTCATTCTGTGTACAGTACAGTAGTTCATTGAGAGAGGAGAGGTTTTGTGTACATCATTACTGCTGTTTATATTCTGTACACTTGACTGTACAAACAGATTCGACTGCATACAACACCCCCCTCCCCCCAGGCCATCCTTTTTTCCTGAAAAGACAAGAAAACAAAAAATTAGTGCAGTTATGTGCGTACTGTATTATGGCATTGTGTGATGTGTAGTACTTCTGTAGATGGCTGGTGCTGTTTTCTCTGGAAAGAAAAAATTGAGCAATTAGTAGGCAGTTAGTACTGTCAAACTAGTCTATACTGGAACTACTGTATACTTTGACTATTAGGAAAGAAAAAATTTGTGCCATACTTACCTGTATCATACTGTACTTACAATACTACAGTACAGTACTACTTTCCTGATGCTTGCCCATTATGCGCGATCACAATAGGCAACACAGTCGCAATATGGTCTATATATTTATTGCAGCGTTCCAGGTGAGTACATCGTTCCAAAAACTCAGTATGCCTTTCACCAACTCATCCTTTTTGGAGGGTTTCACCACTTTCCAGATATGGTCCTTCAGCTGATGCCAGACCATTTCGATCGGATTGAAGTCTGGCGATCTGTCATTGGAAAAAAAGGACAATTAGTTTAAGAGATACAGTACACAGTAAAAACAGTGGGGAAAAAATGAGACATGGTTACCGCACTTACTCCGCTGGCGTCTTCACCCAGTTGATACCGCGCTCAAGGATATGCGCTGTTGACGCAGTGTGCTTTGGATCGTTGTCCTGGTAGAAACCGTGACCATCCGGGAACTCGCGTGTGATGTATTCCACTATCTCAGGCACAATTTTGTCTTGGAAGAAAGCTTTATTCATGATTCCTATAACATGAAAAGTGCTCAAAAAACTGCACACTAATACAGTACAGTGCATATGGCTACATTATATTTGATATATTTTACCTTCAAAGATGACAATGCATCCTGGTCCACGCCTAGAGATGGCACCCCACACATGCATCTTCACTGGGTGTTTTGGCCATGGCTTCATATATATGCGACTTTTTTTCTGGAATGCAAAGGTGGCAAATCGATTCAGCGATACAGTAGACTCGTCAGTGAAAATGCAATTCTGGAAAGTTCCCCCACTGTCGATCCATGCCTGGGCCTGGACCACTCTTTTGACTTTGTTTGCGTCCCTTATCATGGGGTACGCTCTGTAATGACAAGGAATAAATAATTTTAGCGGTACAGTACAGTTTCCTAAACAACACTTTTACCTCCTGTACTGTCCAGTACTAACCTCACACGTCCATATTTCCATCCAATTCTGCGTCTCATCTTCTTTATGCTGGTCTCGGATACAGTGAGATTGTGAGTTTCCTGCAGAGTGTAATTGACCCTTAATCTACTCTTCTCATCATTCTCCTCACTTATTTTGTCGACCAGAAGAGTTGTCTCCCTACAATGTAAAGAAACAATCCGGTAAGTTACAGTGCAGTAGGCCACAAGCACAGCATTACAGTACTACAGCACAGTTCTACAGTATCAATATGCAGCAATATAAAAAATATATATACTGTTGTAATATAAATATAAAATATATATATACTGTTGTAATATAAATATAAAAAATATATAAACTGTTGTAATATAAATATAAAAAATATATACTGTTGTAATATAAATATAAATATAAAAAATATATATACTGTTGTAATATAAATATAAAAAATATATATACTGTTGTAATATAAATATAAATATAAAAATAATATATACTGTTGTAATATAAATATAAATATAAAAAATATATATACTGTTGTAATATAAATATAAAAAATATATATACTGTTGTAATATAAATATAAAAAATATATATACTGTTGTAATATAAATATAAATATAAAAAAATATATACTGTTGTAATATAAATATAAAAAATATATATATTGTTGTAATATAAATATAAAAAATATATATACTGTTGTAATATAAATATAAATATAAAAAATATATATACTGTTGTAATATAAATCTACCGAAATAACAAAAATATTAGATACAGTACTGTAGATCTACAGTACAATATTTTAAATAAAAATTAAGTTGTATAAATATACTTACGCGTTAGATACCTTTGGTGCCCTTTTGCGTTCTCTGGTTTTTCCGTGTGCATGATAGCTCACAGTGGTTGCTGGCACAATGATGCCAGAAGTAGCTAACCAGCGTTGGATAGCAGCAATTCGGTGTCCGCTCGTGTACATCTCCTTAATTCGCATGCTGAGCTCCTTGGAAAACTTTTTAACGGGCATTGCTGCGAGTAGAAAGAAATACAAACACAATAATGTATATTCGATGTTTAATCGATGTGTATTCAATGTGCAGTGAATCCACAAAATGGATGGTGTATTTATACGGTAATGACTCACATTAGAGTACGCCCACTTTCAACACCTGTACCTCGCCGCCATGCATAAAAGGTTACACAATTTGCATAGCCCACCACTCGTTGATCTTTATCTGAACTTGACCTTGTCCAGATACTGCATTGTGCCACCTGCTTCCATGGAGCAAACCCCGATTCTACGGATGCAAAAACCCACTTGCCTCTGCCGTGCCTGTCAAGCAGAAAAAGCGAAAGGCGGTTGCCTTTTCCACGCCAAGGCCAAAGCGACAGGCTAAGGCCAATAAAGAAAACCTTCTGCTGACCCCAAAGGCTAAGGGTTTTAATAGACGTCAGCCTTATTATGTCAAGAAGAAATATGGTGATGTACTCTCAACGCAAAACAAATGGCAGCCAACCTATCGAACCCGCAGACCACTTCCTCCCATACGCTTCGACGACTCTGTCGCCGCTGTCCCGTAAATCTTCAGCCCGTCTTCTCCACTCCTCGTCCTCGACGCTGCCACCGCCCTCCCGGAAACCCACAGGCCATCTTCTCCAGTTCTATTCGACGCCGCTGCCGCTGGTGCCTCTGAAATCCACGGGTCACTTTCTCCTTTGCACTTAGACGACTCTGCCACTTCTCGCCCGGATATCCACAGGTCACCTCCTCCACCCTTCTTTGACGACGCTGCCGCTTCTCTCCATGGAACCCCCATCTCATCCTCTGTAGCACCCATCCACCCAGATGTCCACAGCACGCCATGCACAAGAAGCAGCTCATTAGACCGGATGCTGAATGGGATAAGTGTGGTTATCCCCAGGAACTCTATTGTGCTGGCAAAGATAGATCTGCTTCTGGAGACCATGCTAAATATGGAGCAACGTATGCTACATATGGATCAACGGATGGATCGACGGATGGAGAAGATAGACGCTGACATAGCGGGGATACATCATTTGCTCGGTTTTCATGCCCCTGTTTCCCTGACGCCGGAGCAGGAG
The DNA here is from genome assembly GCF_040206685.1 of Ascaphus truei. Taxonomy (NCBI): domain Eukaryota; kingdom Metazoa; phylum Chordata; class Amphibia; order Anura; family Ascaphidae; genus Ascaphus; species Ascaphus truei. The sequence goes on along the minus strand of NC_134484.1, from coordinate 309,336,351 downwards.
GGTGGCATGGATGTGATGAATGGGAGCATCGACACCCTTCCATCACCAAGCGCAACCCATCAACCAGAAGATTTAATGTACATGTATGCCATTGAGGAGGACATGACAACCCCGTCAAGACCACGCCAGGAGACAACACGGCGATCAAGACAGGAGGAAAGCTTCCTCCCAGACAACCTACCCTCAACCGCCGCCACAAGCACACCCACTCACAGAAGACCTACATTCTCTCACATCAATACGGTGCCCAACATCACCCTGCGCGATCTGCCACCGGCACTCAGGGAGAAGTATAGGGTGATGAGTGCTGGTGCACCCCACAAGTATGCCTTGTTCATTTTTAAGCAACATGTGTCCTACTTGTTGTACTGCGACTGGGCCTTCAAAGTGAACTACGAAGAAAATCGCCTAAAAAAGGCGCTTCCTGACAATTTAAGAAAGACCATTCTGGAGGAATTGCGCCGCATTTATTCAATTACAGATCCTGTAATGAAAGGCGTTCGAGACTGCATTAATGGCATTTTGCGCCATGCAAGGCATTGGCCATGGAAGGACAATCTGGTGGGGTGCGCATTTGAGTGAGTGTTCAACTGTTGAAAATGTTTGGTAAATGTTTTGTTCCAGTCCCCAAGGGCCGCAAACAGGCACGGTTTTCAAGGTTGTCCTGAAAACCGGGCCTGTTTGCTGCCCTCGAGGACGGTAGAGGTGCAAGTCTGACTGACTGTTCTGCACACCATCCCACTGCAGATGTTTTGACTTGCCTTTCTTGTGTAAAGGAGATGTTCCGTTTTGTATATTTTATGAATAAAGAATTTTTTTTAATCACAGGTAAGACCATACTGTTGTGCTGAACTGTACTGTACATGTTTTGTCCAGCTGTACTTAAATAAAGGAGATGTTGTTGTGTGTTTTTTAACTTGTATTTATACAGAAATGTTTTAACTTGCTGTACACACACACATGACCTGCACAGTTCCAGTCCCCAAGGCCCGCAAACAGGCCCGGTTTTCAAAGGTTACCCTGAAATCCGGGCCTGTTTGCTGCCCTCAAGGACTGTAGTGGTGAGGCCTGACTGATTTTTCTGCACACCATCCCACTGTAAATGTTTTGACTTGCCGTTCTTTAATAAAGGAGATGTTGCGTTTTGTATATTTTATGAATAAATAAAAAAAATTATAACATGTGACTGTAAACCATACTGACTGACTGTAAATGTTTTTACTTTCTGTAAATAAATATTTTCACTAGCAGTAAACCATACACCTGTTGATGTTTTGGATTGCTGTGCACTTAATGTTTTTACATTGTACAGTATTTGTAAATAAATGTTTTTGTACTTACTCCCCCAATAAAAGAACATGTTGATTTGTTTTAAATTGTTCCATTGGCTCCTGATACTGTAACAAAATACAGTGTTTCTAGAATGTACACTACTGTCCAGGCATATTGTACTGTATACTGTAGGCATGCTCAGTACTGCACATCACAAGAGTATTAAAAAAAATAGAAGACACATACAGGTACTGTACTGTACAGTATGTACTGGTACTGTATAGAAGACACATACTGTATGTACTGTATATGCATACTTTTAATTTTTTCGGGTTTATTACACAGTATACTGTATATAAAAAAGTATTGTATACTGTACGGTCGGAAAACATCAGCATACTGTTTCAGGTATTCTATCCTAATCAATAACAACGCCCACTAAACTGTAGACTTCGGTACGTGGTTTTTTAAATCCGATTCAGCAATGTGCAGGCATTGTTACACAAAGCAATATTATCCATCAAAATCCCTCCATTAGCCGTTTTCTTTTCTGAGGAAAAACAAAAAGAAAAGTTTTACTGTAATGCTCAGTCCCCTAAAGAAGTGCCCAGCCAGTCCCACCAATAATTTTCTCGGCGGGGCGTCTCCTGTTCACATGCGCATGCGCCTACCGTCGATGTGATGACACGCACATGCGTTTCAAGAAGGTTCCAATGCGCATGCGTCTAGCGTTTCACCAATTGTTCAGTATCTGCAGTACTGTAGAAGCCGCTCAGCCAATGATATTGCTTACAGGAGAATCGCTTGACTTTTGAATCGAATCACACCGATATTGATATTGTCAAAATAAAAAAAAACACAGAAAATAATACGGCAACAATTCTCACCATAGAATTTCCCATTCAGCTGGCGCAGGTGCCGGGCCACTGCAAGTCCAGTATTCTTGATCATACACGTTGATAGTTGGCAGCGGGTCTACTACACCTGTAGTCAGCTGATGAGGCTGGAAATCGCTTAGGTACATGCAAGCTTGCTCGAAACTGCACGCGAAATCTGACTCAGGCTTGCTGGACAGACAGCAAGGGTTGTCACTGACGGTGGGACCGTTATTGGAAGCTGGTGCTGGCGCATTGCTTGGCAGCGACTGTCGTTTCTTAGTTGGTTTTAACACGACCTTTCGCCTTTTGCCATCTGCATGATCATAGATACAGGAAAAAGCCGGTGATACACACCAATAACCTCCAATAAACTGTGGATCAATACAATTAAAACATGGATCGCTACATAACCTTTTCCTTATTGCACGCTTCCACACATGAGGAGCTGGCGAAAATTTGAAAAATTTGAAAAATTCATAGTTTTCGATAAAATACTGATAAATTTGAACAACTGTTGCCATCTTATCATATGTTGCATTAATCGCGGCCCATATCAAACGCGTAAGTTCTGTCGGGTTTTTGGAAAACGGGCTGCACTTGAACACTTATGGCGGCGGGTCTCTGGAGAATAACAGAAACTGGTCTTTGTCTTTCTTTAATATGAAAAACTAAATTGATACATTATTGTAACCTCTTCCTTCAGTCTCAAGGCCAATTTACAATAGCACACTGTGGTATCTTTTTTAAACGAAACACCTGCAAGTCAACACATTACTGAAGTGCATGCGCATTACAATTCATGAATATCTGCCATCTGGCGGACACGCGAAGAATTGCAACCTATTAAATCCGAACCATTCTCAATAAACGCATCAACCGCGCGTCAACCACGCATGACCCGCGCATGACCCGCGGCTGAGAACGCAACATGAATGCGGCATGCGGCGATGTTTTAGAATAAAATGGGCCGCAACAGTACATTAAGTTAAGTAGTTATTTCTAAGATGTAGCGTAATTGTTTGCTTATAACGCCAAGCTTCACGTGTAGTACACAGTTACTCTAAAGACGTGTGTTTTATAGAAATATTAAGTTATATTTCACCTGTACATTTCGTTAATTAATCTTACATATATACTGCTGCGGCCGAGTTTATTCGAGCATTTGCCCGTTCTCGGCCGCAGCAGTAACCTGGCGCGCGCCGGAGGGTGCCGGGTGCGCGCCGAAGCAGCGGAGGAGCGCCCTCCGATCGGGGCTTTCTTCCTCCCACTGCCGGGTCCGCCGGGTCCCCCGGAACCCCCTGCCGCCGTCCCCCACATCGCGGGACACCAAGTCTCCCTCGGGGAGCTCTGGACGCGCGTGCAGGGGGCGCAGGCACCCGATGACGCGTGACCGCGCATCGGTGACGCGCGGCACGCCGAGGGGATGCCACTAGCAAGCCGGGAAATCTCCCGGCTTGCGGAACTGGCCGCTCTTCAATAAAACGTGTCGCCAGTGTACTTCTTTCACAGATGTTGACATATTCGTTCCAGACAGAAGATCATTTGAATGGATATATCCAAACACCGAACAACTGATAGCTTTTACATAGTGTCCACATGCCACAAAATGACATGGACACTCATGCTATGATACACAGTAAAGTGAACCAGCTAATTTTTATATCTCCTAGCTAATGTTAGATTCTATAATGTTAGAACCTGCTTTAAAATTTATTTTTGCCTATTTTCTAATACTTACAAATGTCTGTACACATGACTATTATTTGGCATTTATATCTTCTCTTAGTGCTCCATTGTTGTTAGGTCATGCTCAGTACTTTTTTACATCACTCAAAGAATAAATTTAATGATTTCCTACGTTGTCTGAATAAATGCACATTTAGTTATTGTGGAAGTTGAATGTATTGGTCACATTTTTACATGAGTAAATGTACAGTATAAATCATTGACATTATCTGAATATAGAAATGTGTATTCATTATGAAACATTCAACTCTACATTAAATGTACATCTAAGTACAGTTTCTGTAACATTGACTTACCCAATAGCCGACCATCCTCGGATTCCCCTGATTCAAATTTACGTAAAACTAATGATCCCTGCATAAAAACTGACTAAAGGCCCGGGAGAATGTTGTCTCCGAGACCCCGCCTACTATGCCCACTGTCGTCTGAAATGAGCCAGAAGCAAGGAAATGAAATGAGCTCAGCATTTTAACAATCCCATGCACTGCATGACTTCTGTCTGTTGTTGGCTCCAAAATCTTCTCTTAACACTTCATAGAGTTCCAAGATAGCCGCTGAGCTCAATCAGTAGTGACTGATTATGTTAGCCTCACTCAAGCCCTCCATGGGAGCATCTTTCCCTAAAATTGCGGGTGTCTATGTGCCTCACAATACAGTTCTCCCTCTCTCTCCTCTCTCTCCTCTCTCTCTCTCTCTCTCTCTCTCCTCTCTCTCCTCACTCCACTGCAACATAATCTCCCTCCTCCTCCTTGCAAAATACAACACAAAACCGTAATCTCATTCCACATCCATAGCACACTGGAAGGTAAGTGCCTCCTGGTATGTTTTAAATAGACAGGCTACTAATCAACATGATTGTAAATGATGGCACGTGTGTTGTAGTCATTAATTGTAGTCATTCAAATATTCATTATATTTTAATTCAGATGTTTTAAACACATAATAATATGTGATGTAATCATCAAAAATACACCATTCATAAATCCACAGGCAAAGCGATGCTGCGACACAATATGAGTAATTGCTATCAAATAATGACACACTCATGACATTTGTATGTAACATGTTGACTCATGAAGGTGTTACATCACAAGAGGTACTAGTTTGTTTGTTTAAAGGTGTGGCCAAAGGTTGGATTATTGACAGGATGGTTGTTTTTTGATCACGGGAGAATTGCCCTTTAAATTACCCCCCTGCTTACGTTTGCTGGTACACTATCAAGTTAGGAAGATAAATGTAATTACATTGTTATTCGTTTCAAAACAATAATGTGTTCTCCTTTCATTCAATTAATGATAATCAGCTCAGGGGGACACAGAGATATTCTCGCCAAGACCCGAGGACACACAGAAAGGCGCAAAGACAACACGTGTATCCCTCTGAGTGCTAAATGTATGTACTTTTTTAATACAGCTTAATGTAGAGTAGAGGCAATGCTTATTCTAACATTTGCCTTAAACTAGCTGGGTTACATTCAGGGTATGTGCTGGGTATGTTCTGGGCTAGTTTGAGGCACGTTTAAGACACTTCTGCATTGACTAACGACCCATAGGATTAACACAGCAGGGATCCCTGGCAGTCCAATTCAGTTTGAATGGGACTGCCAGGGACCCCTGCTGTTAATCTGATAGGCCATTAATCAATGCAAAAATGCTGGGGCTAGTTTAAGGAAATGTATTCAGAATGCACCTGGGTGTACCTGAGTCTTTTGGGGAATTGCCACTGGTTTTTGTTAGAATAATCGCTGCCTCTACTGTATGTCAAATGGTCAAATACAGTATTATCGATATGTGGATCATATTAATTTTCCACAATACTTTAGTGTATGTGTTAAGGGCTTGTATTATTTTGAATGTACATTTTTTGTTGGGGGTGCCACAGAATTTCCCGGTGACACCTGCGGACACCCGTGGCCTTCCCCGGACCCCCGCGGGGAACCCCCCTTACCCGGCTTGGTCATCCGGGGACACACACGGGACCCGTGGGACACCCGGCCTCCTTCGGGGACCCCACGGGGTCATCCGGGGACACACGCCGGCCTGTTGTACGGATGGTGTGGCTGCAAAAATGTGAACAAAGAAATTTTGTCCTGATTCTTTTCCGCCTGCCTTGGGCTGGCGTGTTTTGTTCGGCGGGTTTTTAAAGAACGGTCTCTTAGCGTAGGTAGGGAAGTGGTGTTACCATAAGAAGGATAGTTTTGAACAGATGGCTGCCCTTTCAAGTTTAACATCAGCTGATTTTGATGATTTTGTTGCTTAATATACGTGATATTATGTGGCAATAATTATTTATGCTAGGATAGAGTCTGTGGTTTATTGTATCTTCTAGGTACCAGGGTCATCCCAATGTGGAATAACTTGAATGAGTATACTTACCCTGTACTAAAATATATATATATATATATATATATATATATATATATATATATATATATATATATATATATATATATATGAAATGAATAAATATTAATTAACTAATTAATAAGTGCAGACTGATAACCTTGTCATTGTGTGTTATAATATTTAATAAAATGATGTATAGATAAATTTGATATAATCTTATATATTGTGACAAATATGAGGGAACAGTAGTGAAAAGAGGATATTACGGCCCTAAATTAGTGCAGGGTTTCTGCTCCACTCCACGGTTTGCAGATTTACCAAGGGGAATCCAGACCGGGACTTCTAGCTCTCCCAATTTTCACAGGACTGGAGCAGCTGATTGAGCAGGGAGATGATTAAAAGGTTGCTCTAAACAGAGCAAGACAGAGCTGTTTGACTCTCAAGAGGAGGGTGTGCTGAAAAGCTGTGTTATGCTGAGAAAAATACTTTTGTTTTGTTTGTTTGATTTACTCCTGTTATCTGCTGTAGCATTTGTATGGCAAAATAAACACGCCAAGCTTTTCACCTCTGTGTCAGAAGACTGTCTCCTCTATCTGGAAGGCTGTGTGAAAGTGCTGATCCTTTTACAAAAGGTACAGAGCAAGATGGTACTTTGTCACAATATATTATACTAATCCAAGAACTATGTGTACCAATACATATTTGGACCACCAAATTTTGGGGGGGGATCTAATAATGTGCAAATAATAAAATTACAAATATAAGCTAAAGTGTGTTTAAGTGTGAATGTGATTTCTAATAATAAAATAGTATGTATTATAATTTATACCAAGGATCTCTCATTAACAGAATTCAGAGGGAGCATAACTGAGTATGCTCAAACCAGACCTCTAAACTCCTACAACGAGCAAACTGAAAGAGACAACAAAAAAATAGAATTTGAACAAATAAAAACTTATACTATGGTGCTAATGTCCAGACACTCATTTAAGCCTTTTGGTGACAGTGTATCAAGTACATATATCCAGTATGTTTCTCTAAGATGTAATCTCTTGTGTCTATCTCCACTAAGGAGGGATGCTGGAATGGCCGCAACACCCATTAATACTAATGATGTTGGATCTTTGTTGTGTTTTTCCATATAGTGTCTGGACAAATAGTGTGACTGTACACCATAAAGGATGTTTTGGCGGTGCTCCAAAAAGCGCGTACTTAAAGTATGCGCCGTACGCCCTATATAGTGAAGGCCACAAGGGCAACTAATACTGTAAACAATAAATGTGGATAAACAATTGATCTTGCCTTTCACTAAAAATATAGTCCCATTTGAATTAGAACTTATTTTATTGGTTTTATTTAAATGGTTACAAGTTAAGCATCGTGTTCTTATACATATTATATATATATATATATATATATATATATATATATATATATATGCAGGTAAACCCCGTTATAGCGCGGTCCATGGGGTCCACTCGTAGACCACCGTGCTAGTAACGGGGTCGCGCTAATTAAAAAAAAATGGCCGCCGCGCGCCTGATTGACGCTCCGGTGGGGTTTTCTCGCGATATGTAAGCTGGGATCCGGTTGCTAGGGCTGCCTGGTTACCAGGGCTTGTGACAGGTAGGCCGGACCGGCCTGTGACACACCCGCTATGCCACCTCCTCTTGGCCGGTGAGCGAGCTGCTCCTGCCCGGCTCCTTCCTTCTGGCCCTGCGGCTCCTTCCCAGATGAGATCCGCCGCCTGCCTGGCAGTGACGTGTCCCTTACCTGGCGGCTTGTGCGGGGTAAGGAGAGGTGTAGTACCGGAAAAGCAGAAGTACTGTATAGTACCGGGGAAGGAGAGGTCTTGAACTGGAGGGTGAGGAAGTGACCTGGAGGAGAGGTATAGTACCGGAGGAAAGGGGTAGTACTGTACTGTACCGGATCAGGAGAGGGGTAGTACTGTACCGGAGGAGGAGAGGGGTAGTACTGGAGGAAGAGAGGGGTAGTACTGTACTGGAGGAGGAGAGGTGCAGCACTGGGGAAGGAAGATCTGGGCCTGCGGTGTGAGAGGATCCGGAGAGCTGAATGGGTAGCGAGGTCCCCTTTGCGTCTCTCACATGTGTCCCAACACCCCCCCTCCTCCCGACACCCACCCCCTCCTCCCAACACTCCCCCCCCCCTCCTGATGCCAGCTCCGCTCCGATCTCAGTAGCCAACACCAAAGGTAGGGAGGGGGAGTGGGAGGTGTGGTGTAGTGTGCTGTGAGAGTGTGTTGTGAGAGCTGTGTGCTGTGAGAGTGTGCTGTGAGTGCTGTGTGTTGTGAGAGCTGAGTGCTGTGTGAGCAGTGTGCAGTGTAAAGTGTGTGCAGTGTGTGCAGTGTAGAGTGTGTGCAGTGAGTGCTGGGAGTGTGTGCAGTGTGTGCAGTGTGTGCAGTGTAAAGTGTGTGCAGTGTAGAGTGTGTGCAGTGTGTGCAGTATAGAGTGTGTGCAGTGAGTGCTGGGAGTGTGTTCAGTGTGTGCAGTGTGTGCATTATAGAGTGTTTGCAGTGTGTGCAGTGTGAGCAGTGTAGAGTGTGTGCAGTGTGTGCACTGTAGAGTGTGTGCAGTGAGTGCTGGGAGAGTGTGCAGTGAGTGCTGGGAGTGTGTGCATTGTGCTGTGTGCAGTGTGTGCAGTGTGTGCAGTGTGTGCAGTGTGTGCAGTGTGTGCAGTGTGTGCAGTGTGTGCAGTGTGTGCAGTGTGCAAAAAAAAATTAATTAATTTTTTTTTTTTAAAACGGGAGCCACGTGAAAACCGCGTTGTAACCGATTTCACGGTATAACAGGGCATGCTATAACGTGGTTTACCTGTATATATATATTTTTGCACACTGCACACACTGCACACACTGCACACACTGCACACAGCACAATGCACACACTCCCAGCACTCACTGCACACTCTCCCAGCACTCACTGCACACACTCTACACTGCACACACTGCACACACTCTACACTGCTCACACTGCACACACTCTACACTGCACACACTGCACACACTGCACACACTCTATAATGCACACACTGCACACACTGAACACACTCCCAGCACTCACTGCACACACTCTACACTGCACACACTGCACACACTGTACACTGCACACACTCTACACTGCACACACTGCACACAGTGCACACACTCCCAGCACTCACTGCACACACTCTACACTGCACACATACATACAGTTAGGTCCGGAAATAATTGGAAATAATTGGAAATAATTGGACACTGATACAATTTTCATAATTTTGGCTCTGTACGCCACCACAATGGATTTGAAATGAAACAACTGAGATGCAATAGAAGTGCAGACTTTCAGCTTTAATTCAAGGGGTTGAACAAAAATATCGTATGAAACGTTTAGGAATTGCAACCATTTTTACACAGTCCCCTTATTTCAGGGGCTGAAATGTAATTGTACAAATTAACACAATCATACATAAAATGTTCATTTTTAATACTTTGTCAAGAATCCTTTGAAGAGAATGACTGCTTGAAGTCTGGAACGCGTGGACATCACCAAACGCTGGGTTATCTCCTTTGTGATGCTTTGCCAGGCCTTTACTGCAGCTGTCTTCAGTTGTTGTTTGTTCGTGGGTCTTTCTGCCTTAAGTTTTGTCTTCAGCATGGGAAATGCATGCTCTATCGGGTTGAGATCAGGTGATCAACTCTGCCATTGCAGAATATTCCACTTCTTTGCCTTAAAAAACTCCTGGGTTGCTTTTGCAGTATGTTTTGGGTCATTGTCTAATCAACTTCGCTGAATTTGGCTGAATCTGAGCAGACAATATATCCCTATACACTTCAGAATTCATCCGGCTGCTTCTGTCTTCTGTCACATAATCAATAAACACTAGTGACCCAGTGCCATTGGAAGCCATGCATGCCCATGCCATCACACTGACTCCATCGTGTTTTACAGATGATGTGGTATGCTTCGGATCATGAGCCGTTCCAAGCCTTCTCCATACTTTTTCTTCCCATCAGTCTGGTACAGGTTGATCTTAGTTTCTTCTGTCCAAAGAATGCTGTTCCAGAACTGGGCTGGCTTTTTTAGATATTGTTTGGCAAAGTCTAATCTGGCCTTTCTATTCTTGAGGTTTATGAATGGTTTCCACCTTGTGGTGAACCCTCTGTATGTGCTCTCGTGAAGTCTTCTCTTTATGGTAGACTTGGATAATGATATGCCTACCTCCTGGAGAGTGTTCTTCACTTGACTGGATGTTGTGAAGGGGTTTTTCTTTACCATGGAAAGGATCCTACGATCATCCACCACTGTTGTCTTCTGTGGGCGTCCAGGCCTTTTTGTGTTGCAAAGCTCACCTGTGCGTTCTTTTTTTCTCAGAATGTACTAAACTGTTGATTTGGCCACTCCTAATGTTCCTGCTATCTCTCTGATGGATTTTCTTTTTTTCTGCAGCCTAAGGATGCCCTGTTTCACATGCATTGAGAGCTCCTTTGACCGCTTGTTGTGGGTTCACAGCAACAGCTTCCAAATGCGAATGCCACACCTGGAATCAACTCCAGAACTTTTACCTGATTAATTGATAATGAAATAACGAAGGAATAGCCCACACCGGTCCATAAAACAGCTTTTGAGTCAATTGTCCAATTACTTTTGGTCTCTTGAAAAAGAGGGGTCTACATGTTAAAGAGATGTAATTCCTAAACCCTTCCTCCAATTTGGATGTGAATACCCTCAAATTAAAGCTGATAGACTGCACTTTAAGCCCATATTCATTGTTTAACTGTAACTTGAATTTAATTTGGTTAACAGTCGAAATAACAAAACTTGTATCAGTGTCCAATTATTTCCGGACCTTACTTTATATGTACACACACACACACATACACACACAGATGCCGCGGCCGTCATTCAAACCCTTCACACATTGTATACCTCGGAATACCCATGTCATGGCTTAGGATTTCATCCAACCTTTACCGCCTTAAGACACGAGTGCAGGCGAGTGCAGAAAATGGCATTTTAGTGTTCTGGTTTTTAAACACCTGAAATTGACACAGTAGCAAAGTAGCACAGTTCTGTACACATCACAATTCATTCATTTCATTGCATTTAATTGCACAGAATCGATGAAATTCAAGCAAAGCAAACACGTGTGCCTGGGGCGATTGGCCGCGTTAATGCCGCGTGGAGTACAGCAGCGCACACGAAAACAGCTCCTTGATTTGTTCGAATAACGGCCGCTGCATCTGTATATATATATATATATATATATATATATATATATATATATATATATATATATATATATATATACAGTGGCGACACAGTTTATCGCACTGCGGCCAGATCCGCAAGCCGGGAGATTTCCCGGCTTGCTAGTGGCCGCCCCTCGGCGTGCCGCGCGTCATAGACACGCGGTCACGCGTCTTCGGGAGCGTGCGCCCCCTGCACGCGCGTCCAGGGCTCCCCGAGGGAGCCCTGGTGTCCCGCGATCGCGGGACGGCGGCAGGGGGTTCCGGGGGACCCGGCGGACCCGGCAGCGGTAGGGAGAGCGCCCCGATTGGAGGGCGCTCTTCCGCTGCTTCGGCGCGCGCCCGTCACTCTCGGGCGCGCGCTAGGCTACTGCTGCGGCCAAGAACGGGCAAATGCTCGAATAAACTTGGCCGCAGCAGTACAAAAACACAGAAAAAACAGGCGCACTCATAGCGTAAAATTGTTTAACAATAAATTTATGGAGTAAGGGATAAAAATGCACACTCACAAACAAAGCTGGAAAAAATGCGTTTTTGAGTACAACTCAGCCCGTTCAGAAGCAGGTACCCAAGGAGGAGGACTTCGGTGTGATGTCCGCGGGTAGTTTATTTACCCTTCGGGGCCCTTATCATTGCTTGTCCACTTGTTGGTTTACTCTCACCAGTCAGCATCTTAAATGTTGTGCTCTTACCAGCACCATTAACTCCCAGAAGACCAAAGCACTGGTGAAAAATATTAAAGAAGAAAAAGGGTTAGTTTGTAAATAACACAAACAGAAAGCTGTTTTCTGTTAATAGTGGCAATGTCATTAAAGCAACAATACCTAGGTATTAGTGGCTTTAAAAATGTAATATCAAATGCAGCTCAACCCCATTATAACGCGATCCGTTACAATGTGAATCCGCTTATAATGCGATACAAGCGTGACAATTTTCTTATTTATTAATATTTACAACACGATTATTGGTATTTTAAATACTTTATTGTACAATGCATACAATTGTACATTATTTATAACGCGATCCGCTTATAAGGCGATGTGATTCTTTGGACCCCAAGCACAGCGTTATAATGGGGTTGAGCTGTATATCTTTATTTGCCATAATAAATATTTATTAAAATATCAGCCTGAGAATAACAAAAAAATATTAAGTATAAAGCATTACTTAACATTTTTAAAACTAGAATTTAATAGAAAACATGAACTGTTACAGAATTGTATTCTAAAATACAGAACACAACAAACAACATAGTAGACATTGACATTCATCGTAGACAAGACAAAAACAAAAGTAGACATTTTGTTTGCATTAGTGATTTGTTGCTGATTTTGTCCTATGTGCAGTACTTAGTTTCATTTTTTTATATTCTACAAATATGAATAATAGCTATATGGGAAGCATCCAATTTAGATTAGAACTAAGCAATGATGTGTGGAAAATAAAGTTCACTGTGACTGCTGTCAGCTCATTTTAATCTTAAAATGGACTACACCACTACAATGTTATGCCTTCTAATGATTATTAATATCCCAGTCGTAGTTAATTTACAACATGGTAAAAAAAAAAAAAAAACCCAGATTCTACATCTAGAGACAACATTAATGAGCTAATAAAGCAACATTAATATTTACGCTCACATGACATTCTTTCTAACTTTGACCAATTTTTACACTATGCATCGAGGATGTGGTTCTATATAAATTATGTTGAAACGTCTTGGCAATAGATTTACCATTGTAAACAGTAAGTGCCACTTTGAATGATCATTTCTGCAGTACTTTACTAACTTGTTTTTTATTAGACAGGTCGCAACCATAATTTATTGAATGATTAATATAAAACTGGTATACAGAAGTATTAAGCAACTACAATATACAGTGTACAATCAAAATCATTGTACACATCATAGACTGTTCACAGTTGATAAATTTCATTGATAGAAATATGGAAGTGTGACAGAATAAATGCAGAAAATTATTTGCATCTTCTTGTTGATTACCATAAAAATAGTTAACTTGGATCTCCCCTCTGGATTCCCAAGCATATGTCATCTACAGCAGTGATTCTCTTTATTATATTTGGTAACATTTCCTGAGACTGTAGAGTAGACGTATATCATTAGCAGTCATTCTACCAACTACCCTATTGCGTTCCAGTTCCACATCCATGTCTGTCGAATGACCAGTTGCAAGTTCTGATGAAATATCACTCCTGAGGGAGAACACACAATATGTTATTATATATTTGATTAAACACTGAATTCCACATAAAAAAACATAATTATTCCATCTGTTTTCAGATTCTTCAACAGTAGGTGCAACAAGATTCATAATTTTAGAATCTAATAACCCAATTGATGCCAGAGAAACCTTTAAAACTACTAGTTTGTGTAAGGACTCGATCCATGACGGGTTTTCCTGCTAGTTCAGGTTTTCCAGGTTTCCTGCCCTATCTGCTCAATTTGGAAATTTTGGTTTCTGGCAACCTGCTATATAAGGTTGCACTTCCTGGTGGGAGTCGCCGAGCAAGGTTCTAACGTTTGCAGTTCTTGTTGTCTATGCTGTCACGCTTTACCCTTTTGTCTGTTAGGATTTCCCTGTTGCCGACCCTGGGCCGTGCCTCCGACCTCACTGCTTTCTGCCTGCCCTGACCTTTTGCCTGTTTACTGAACTTTGCACCACAGCAGCCAGCCCTGACCTCCTGCCTGCTTACCGACTACGGTATCTCTAACAGGCTCTGTCCCTGGGCTCTGGTCGGTTATTCTGCATTCCTACCTCAGCCCTAAGGGTCCACTTCCTGATTGGAGATGAGCACTGTCACATTTTGCTTGGCCCAATATGGACCCCGCTGAGGTAGACCGAGCCGTATCTCTCCAAGGGGAACTGCTTGGAGATTATGAGTCAAACCTTGCCAAGCACAACCAACAGATGGCACACATTTATAGCCAGTTCAAGGACATTTTCAACCGGCTGGATACACTCCATGTGGGGTCTACCCCTTCATCGCCATTGCTGGCAGCAACGCATTTTTTACGCACCCAGTCGCGGGTCTTCTGCTTTGCTCCTTCGAATCTTGCAAGGAAGTCATACTGTGGGCCAGTATGCCATTGAATTTCGAACCCTTGCTGCGGACGCGAGCTGGAACAATGAAGCTCTGCTGGCAGCAATTTGGCAGGGTTTTCTGAGTGTTTAAACGATGTACTAACTTGTCAGGACACCCCCAAGGATCTGAAGGAATTAATTGCTCTCTGTATCAGAATAGATCTCTTGATGCCAGAACAACAGACAGAGTGAGACCAGTCCTAAAAAACATATACACGTGAGTGTGCCGCACGCGAGAGAAGCACAGTTAGGACAGCTGCTAGTACGCGTGAGCTCTGTAAGTAGAGCGGAGCTGTGCGTACTCTCAGGCACCAGTGCGGTAGTCTGCTGTGCCACAGGTGAGAAGGTAAGAGAGAAAGAGTCAATAGCGCAAAGCTACAATTAGTGGAATGCTTCCAGGAGGACGTCCAGCCTCCTTAAAGGCAAAGTGCCAGTAACTGAAGAGAGAAGCAGTACTAAATATAAAGTAAGGGTTCTTTAGTTAAATGCTTTGGCCAAAGTATTATAAGCCTGCTACCATGTCAAGGTAAACCCTATTCAGCAGGTCCTACACTACCCGCAATGGTAAACTATACCTCAGTAAAGGAAAGAGGAATGTCCCAGTCTTCCGGAAAGCAAAAGGAAGCAAGTAGAGGTCCCAGAGGAAATCCAGGCAGAAACAGTATGTGATGGCAGTAACAAGAGGCATAGGCAGTCATGCACTAAGCTTCGATAAGTCGTTTTTAGAACGCAAAGTGCTCTTAGAACGTGATGTTGCGCTAAACGCGATTCACAGAGACACGCAAACAGGCACTTTGCATTCTAAAACTGACTTTTTTCAGGAATTTTTTCTAAGTCCAACTTTGCTTGTTCGTTACCCTGTTTGCGTTCAATTCTGCCCTTTTGCGGGATGCACTAAGCTACGCAACCTTAGCGTATGTGAAAGTTGCGTTCAAGAAAACACGTCAGCTCAAGGTAGCCGCAAAAAAAGCTGGACTTAGAAAAATGTATTTGTTTACATTTTTGCAGACGCAACACCCATACAACAGGCTGGCGGGGGTCCCTGGCTTACCAAGCGGGGGTCCCCACATGAGTCCGGGGGTCCCCACGGCTGTCCCAGGGTCCCCACGGGAGTCCCGGGGTACCCGCGAGCCTGCGGTACCAATGTTGTGCCTCCAAAAAATAATAAACAATATTTACAGTATTGTATAACTAAATACACCCCCCTAACACATACAATACAGTAATGGGCAAAATTACTATTATCCACATATGGATAATAATGCATTTGCCCATTTTAAATACATATAAATAACAATAAATACAGTAAATACATATTACACTTACCTTTTCCAGGCACCCACGATGAAGGCCGTCTTCATCCTCATCTTCATCCTGCCCATGTCCCTCCGGTGCTGTAAAACATACACAAGAGTAAAAATAGCCAATGTAATGTCCTCTAACCCCTTAATCACCTTAGCGGTTATTAACCGCTACAGACATTAAGGGGTTAATCCACCCTCGCCCACCACTCGGGAGGCCTAACCACCCTCACCCACTAACCCAGGCGGGAGGCCTACCCACATACCCTTGGAGACAATATCCCCTTCACCCACCCCCAGTACCCACAAGAAAAACAATACACAGCACCACAATAAACATCATTATATTTATTCTATACATAACCCACCCCCTGTGCCCCCCCATAAATACATGATTTATTATTTTACATACATGGTTAATACCCCAGGCCCACAGGAGTCCCCGGTGGGCCTGACGGGTCACCTCACAGACCCCAGAGTAGCCCAGCACCATGTTTCAAACAGGGTCTGGAGGCCTACGGGTGGTCCCCGCCAGGCGCCCTGGTCCAATCAGGTGATCTCCGTGGGTCACCATGGGCCACAATGGGGTCCCCATGGGTAGGCCTGCGGCTGTCTGGGGGGCACCGGGACAGACCCACAAGTGTCTGAGGGCCTCAGTGGTTCCCACAGGGGTCTTGGGGCCCTTGGGTGGTCCCTATGGGTTCACGGTGCCCCCACAGATGTGGGGCCACCAGTTCATCCCCGCAGGTGTCCCCCGTGGACCCAGCAGCCGTTTACCCGTGTGAAGTCCGAGGAGACCTCAGGTTGTCTCCATAGATCCCCCGCAGACCTGAGGAAACATCCCTGTATGTAAAAAAAATAAACCTGTCCTATACATTAAATACATCCACCCCCCCCCCCAACAAATACAGTACAATAATGTGCAAAATAAATATTATCCAGATAGGAATAATAGATTATTTGCCCATTATTAAACACATTAACTAGCATAATAAAATAAATAACGTTCTACTGACCTCATCAATATGAAGCCCCACTTGACTGCAAATTACGTGTCCTCTGTTGCAAACAAAATACATAGCCAATACATTGCAATTACATTCTGATATCAATTAACCCCTTAATCACCTTATCGGTTAATAACCGCAAAGGTAATTAAGGGGTTAAGCCACCCTGGCCCGATATCCACCCTTCACACATTCATTTGTACAGTGGCTTCATCATGCAACTATATATATACAACTATATATATATATATATATATATATATATATATATATATATATATATATATATATATATATATACATACATACATATATATACACATGATGAACCAATATACAAATAAATGTTTAAGGGTTAACAAAAACATGCTCAAATAAAAATACCACTTCTCCATATCAGCCACAGTAAAACAAAATCATTTTTCCTAAAAAAATCATTCTCATCTTCTAATCAAAAGCATCAAATGCCAATCAAAACATTGAATTTACATTGTATATAGGATGCCTAAAATCTATGCACCATGTACACTATGTCAATCAATGTTAACAATAAAATATTCCAAAACAAATTCCATTAAATCCAAACAGATATACTATTTAAACCAAGCAAGTCAACATAAATCAATTAGCATTCATTAATCAAATCCCAAAACAATTAAAATAACATCCATAACAATTACACAATTAACTATTTCAATCATTAAACAAAACAAGTTACCATCAGACAAAATATAAGTACCAAAAATAATCCAATATACAAAAGCAGCCTCACCATGACCTAAAGTACAGCATACAACACCAAAAATTACATCTATCTAATTCCAAATTACATTACACACACATTTATGCATAGCAGCATAGCCAAAAACATTTTTAAGACAGCAAAACAAGCATTTCCTACCAAATAATTTCTTACCCTGTATGTATATATCGATCGAGACATACATACATACATACATACATACAGTGGCAAAAAATAATCTGTAATAAAAAAAATATATCACATGTAAAAAAAAAAAAAAGCATGTACAAGTTAAAAAAAAACATTTCTTTTGTTGACTTACCATTACTTGACCAACTCACCGACTCCCGTTGAATACCTTACTCTCGAACCAATCCACGCACAGGAACCCATAAAATAATAAACCATAAAATAATAAACCATAACAATCCAGGGGTCTTCTATTTGTAATCCATCTTCATCTTCATCTGTATTCTTCTTTCTTATTTCTTCTTCCGCTCTCTTCCAGGGTCTTCTTCTCTTTTTCGGCCACGCCCTGGCCTTTTTTCTTCTGTAGGAGGTCCTTCCTCCTCGGCGTCTGGCTTCAAAATGAGATGACATAGTCTTTTATAGGCCTATGATGTCACATTTTGGTCAAATGTTTTCCACGGCCCTGATTGGGCCGTGAAAACCATGTGATTTGGCCGAACAAAAAAAAAATGATGACGTCATTTAAAGGCAATGACGCCAGCCAATCAGAATGACTGAGCTTCAATTGCCTTTAAGATGACGTCATCAAAACAAAGATGGGCGGCGACACATGGTACGGTAGCCAATCAGAGCGTGGGAACAAAATCCCAACTCTGATTGGCTCTGGTAGACCATGTGACAGAGGCTTTGCTTCAGCCAATCAGAGTGTATCATGTGTCGCCGGCCATCTTTGTTTTGATGACGTCATCTTAAAGGCAATTGATGCTCAGCCATTCTGATTGACTGGCGTCATTGCCTTTAAATGACGTCATCATTTTTTTTTGGTTCGGCCAAATCACATGGTTTTCACGGCCCAATCAGGGCCGTGGGAAATATTTGACCAAATGTGACGTCATAGGCCTATAAAAGCCTATATGGTCTCATCTTGAAGCCAGACGCCGAGGAGGGAAGACCTCCCCTCCTAAGAAGATAAGAGGGGGGTGGCGTAAGAAGATGGAAGAAGATGGAGAAGACACCAAAGAAGAAAAGAAGACCCCAAGACTGACGGAAAGGATTACAAATAGAAGAAAGGAGACACCGTTGTGAATTGTAAGGGTTTATTATTTTATGGTTACCTTTGGATTGGTTCCTGTGCTTCCGGGTCCCCTGGATTTCGGTGAGTGGGCATCTAATGGTAAGTAAACAAAAGAAAAGTTTATTATTTTAACTTTTACAGGGTTTTTTGATTTTTTATTCATGAGTTTTATTTTTTAATTTCCATTTAATGCCCCTGAATTGATCTACTGCACCGACACACTTTATTCGAGCAAATACCCAGTATGTACCTGGTAGATACCTGGAATGCGCCGCTCCTCACCTCTGGCAAGCCCCGTTGCGTTTGCCTTCCCAGCCTGGGTTCATGCCTGGCTGACGGGCGGCTGATCTGTTAAATGATAATGATTAGGATTTAATAGGCTGCAATGCTTCGCGTGTCTACCAGATGGCATAAATTCATGAATTGTAATGCAGTATATATATATATACTGTGCAGTATTGCAGCCAGCGGGAATAAAATGCTTCAATCCCTGCTTGGAAAATACCTCAATGCACTCGGGCAGAAAACAGTCACAAACCTCAATACACCCGGGTATACCCGAATTCGTGGGACTAGCCGAGCTCGAATAAAGTGTGTCGCCAGTGTATGTCCCTATGGATATACATACATACATTCCAGGGAAACTGAATGGGTGTATTATATGTGATTTTTGAATGTAAATGCACTATTTTTTATGCTCTATTATTGCCCCTGTATGTTATGTATATCTATCTATATGGATATGCATACAGGGATAATAATTGATTGTTTTGCTAATGTTTATGTTCTTTTCATGTATTACAAATGTATTTAACAGCTTTATTTATACATTGGTGTGTGTAATGTAATTTTTATTTAGTAACATGTAATTTTTAATGGTTTATTTCTGGTAGTTAGATTGGAATGATGGTGGTTACTTTGACTTACAGTTTATTTGGCAATGGTTTGGCTTTAGGAATTGAATAGGGAATTGTATAATTGATTTGGATTGTATTGTAATTGGTTTAGGAAATTGATTAATTGATTGATGGTAAATGTATTTATGTTGTTTAGTTTCTATTTGATTTTGTGGATGGCATTGGTGGTTAGGGGACATTGTTCATAGTGTATTTTATTTAGAAATAGATTTTGCATAGTGCTTACATAATGCACAGATTAGTTGCATCATGTACACACTCATTGCAATTGTGTCACATTTGATATACATTTGTCTAGCTGCTGGTTTGTTAGGTGAGGACATATCATTTATTTTTAAAAGTGCTGCTGGATTAATTTTATTATGTGATAATTATGAGATTCAGATGTGATGTTTTTATATAGACATGTTTATGTAATCCTGAACCATTTATTTGTATATTGGTGTTATATGTATATATGTATATATATATATATATATATATATGTATATATATATATATATATATATATATATATATATATATATATATATATATAATATATATATATATATGCAGTGATCGACAAATTACCCAAAAATCTACTCGACCAACCAAAAAATCTACTCGCCACCTAGTCCCGCCCCCAACCCCGCCCCTAGTCCCGCCCCCAACCCTAGTCACGCCCCCAACCCCGCTGTAAAATAAAATATATTAATAAAATACATTTAATAAATTCCTAGTCAGAACATTGGTTTTTGACATAAATGTATTTATTGTATTACATTATACTACAATTAGTTCTTGTTACGTGTGTGTGTGTGTGTTTGTGTGTGTGTGTGTGTGTGTGTGTGTGTGTGTGTGTGTGTGTGTGTGTGTGTGTGTGTGTGTGTGTGTGTGTGTGTGTGTGTGTGTGTGTGTGTGTGTGTGTGTGTGTGTGTGTGTGTGTGTGTGTGTGTGTGTGTGTGTAAATGTCAGATCTAGAAATAAAAGCCAGGTGTGAATGATTAGTTTCCGTAACCCCTTAACCAGTGTCTGGACATCCCCGCTTCACAATATCTAAAGCAGCAATCTTGGAACTTACCTGATCCGCAGTCCCTCAATGTCCAGGTAACCTCATTCCCGCAATGTTATACATTGGAGGGGATGTGTTCCCTACCTGTCTTCTGGGTTAGGGGGGATTCTGATGTCTTCCATGTGAAGCTTGAGTCAGATCTGGAAGAAAGCAGTATAGGTTATTTCGTGTAGTATAGGGCAGTTAAGATACAGTATATAGGGTAAATAAGATATCCAGATCGAGAGTGTGAGAGAGAGTGTGAGAGAGAGAGAGTGTGAGAGAGAGAGTTTGAGAGAGAGAGTGTGAGAGAGAGAGTGTGAGAGAGAGAGTGTGAGAGAGAGAGGGTGAGAGAGAGAGTGTGAGAGAGAGAGTGTGAGAGAGAGTGTGTGAGAGAGAGTGTGAGAGAGAGTGTGAGAGAGAGAGTGTGAGAGAGTGTGGGAGAGAGAGTGGGAGAGAGAGTGGGAGAGAGAGTGAGAGAGTGTGGGAAAGTGAGGGAGAGAGATAGAGTGTGGGAGAGAGAGGGGGGAGAGACACAGAGGGGAGAGACACAGAGGGGAGAGACACAGAGGGGAGAGACACAGAGGGGAGAGACACAGAGGGGAGAGAGGGTGGGTGACACACACACACACAGAGGGTAGGTGATACACAGAGTGAGAGAGGGTGGGTGACTTACTGGGTGGGTGTCTGACAGGGTGACTGACTGACAGGGTGACTGGGTGACTGACTGACTGGGTGGGTGACTGACTGACTGGGTGACTGACTGACTGACTGGGTGGGTGACTGACTGGGTGGGTGTGTGACTGACTGGGTGGGTGACTGACTGTCTGGGTGGGTGGGTGGCTGACTGGGTGGGTGGCTGACTGACTGGGTGGGTGGCTGACTGACTGGGTGGGTGGCTGACTGGGGGGGTGTGTGGCTGGGTGGGTGGCTGACTGGGTGGGTGGGTAGCTGACTGGGAGGGTGACTGACTGACTGACTGGGTGGGTGACTGATGGACTGGGTGGGTGACTGACTGGGTGGGTGGGTGACTGACTGGGTGGGTGGGTGGGTGACTGACTTTGGGTGACTGACTGGGTGGGTGACGTGGGTGGGTGGGTGACTGACTGGGTGTGTGACCTACTGGGTGGGTGACTGACTGATTGACTGGGTGTGTGACTGATGGACTGTGTGGGTGACTGACTGACTTACTGACTGACTGACTGGGTGGGTGGGTGACTGACTGGGTGACTGACTGGTGCGCCTGACTGGGTGACTGACTGACTGGTTGGGTGACTGACTGACTGGGTGCGTGGGTGGGTGACTGACTGACTGACTGACTTGGCTGACTGACTGACTGGGTGACTGACTTACTGGGTGGGTGACTGACTGACTGGGTGGTTGACTGACTGGCTGGGTGGGTGACTGACTGGCTGGGTGGGTGACTGACTGGCTGGGTGGGTGACTGACTGGCTGGGTGGGTGACTGACTGGCTGGGTGAATGACTGACTGGGTGGGTGACTGACTGACTGACTGGGTGGGTGCGTGACTGACTGGGTGGGTGACTGACTGACTGGGTGGGTGACTGACTGACTGGGTGGGTGACTGACTGACTGACTGGGTGGGTGAGTGACTGGTTGACTGACTAGGTGACTGACTGGGTGACTGACTGGCTGGGTGGGTGACTGACTGGCTGGGTGGGGGACTGACTGACTGGGTGGGTGACTGACTGGTTGGGTGACTGACTGACTGGGTGACTGACTGACTGACTGACTGGGTGGGTGACTGACTGACTGGATGGGTGAATGACTGACTGGGTGGGTGACTGACTGGCTGGGTGGGTGACTGACTGGCTGGGTGGGTGACTGACTGGCTGGGTGGGTGACTGACTGACTGGCTGGGTGGGTGACTGACTGGCTGACTGACTGACTGACTGGGTGGGTGCGTGACTGACTGGGTGGGTGACTGACTGACTGGGTGGGTGGGTGACTGACTGGGTGACTGACTGACTGGGTGGGTGACTGACTGGCTGGGTGGGTGACTGACTGACTGGGTGGGTGACTGACTGACTGGGTGACTGACTGACTGGGTGGGTGACTGACTGGCTGGGTGGGTGACTGCCTGACTGGGTGGGTGACTGACTGGGTGGGTGACTGACTGGCTGGGTGGGTGACTGACTGGCTGGGTGGGTGACTGACTGGCAGGGTGACTGACTGACTGACTGACTGGGTGGGTGACTGACTGACTGACTGACTAGGTGGTTGGGTGACTGACTGACTGGGTGACTGACTGACTGACTGGGTGACTGACTGACTGGATGGGTGAATGACTGACTGGGTGGGTGGGTGGGTAGGTGACTGACTGGGTAGGTGACTGACTGGGTGGGTAGGTAGGTGACTGACTGACTAGGTAGGTGACTGACTGGGTGGGTAGGTGACTGACTGGGTGGGTAGGTGACTGACTTGGTGGGTAGGTGACTGAATACTTGTGGTCTCTCCCCCCCTACACACACACACACTCTCTCTCTCTCTCTCCCCCCCCTACACACACACACACTCTCCACACACACACACACACACACACACACACACACACACACACACACACACACACACACACACACACACACACACACACACACACACACACACACACACACACACACACACACACACACACACACACACACACACACACACACACACACACTCTCAACACACACACACTCTCTGTCCCCCCGTATCTCCGGAGCAGATCTCTTTGGCTGATGCCTCTCCTTGGGGTTCCCCTGAGCCGGTGTCAGCTCCGGAGGAACACAGGCACCTCACAGAGCAGTGTCGTCCATCTTGCTCCTGACTCTTCCTGCGGCTGTTGGTCGCGTTTGTGGAGGGGGATGGGGGAAGCCCCCTCCACACACAGAGGAGTAGGGGGAAGCACCAAGACTCAGCTCTCCAGCCTCCCCACCCTGTGCAGGCACGGGAGCGGGGAAAGCACGGGAGTGGGGCAAGCATGGGAGCGGGCCAAGCATGGGAGCGGGCCTCATGGGAGCGGGGCAGCACAGGAGCGGGGCAGCACAGGGGAGCAAACAAGCACGGGAGCGGGGCAGCACGGGAGCAGGGCAGCACATGGAAGTGGGGCAGAACATGGGAGCGGGCCACATGGGAGCGGGGCAAGCATGGGAGCGGGCAAGCACTGGAGCAGGCAAGCACTGGAGTGGGGAAGCACATATGAGCGGGGCAGCACATGGGAGCGGGGCAGCACATGGGAGCGGGCCAGCACGGGAGCGGGACAGCACATGGGAGCAGGGCAGCACATGGGAGCGGGCAAGCACTGGAGTGGGGCAGTACATGGGAGCGGGCAAGCACTGGAGCGGGGCAGCACATGGGAACGGGCAAGCACGGGAGTGGGGCAGCACATGGGAGCGGGCAAGCACGGGAGCGGGAACCACCACCACCCCACCCACGTGCACAGCCACGCAACACAACCCCCCCCCCATCTCCCGCATCCCAGGTGGCGGACACACCAGATCAGGAGGGGGGGGAGATCAGGGGAAGGGGCTAACCCAGCGCTGCCTGCCGGCCCTCTTCCCCGCGTTAACCCAATCAGTGAGGGGGATTATTTATTTATTTTTAAAAAAAAATTGGTGCGAGCAGGGGAATTCATAGAGCCACAGCAACGGCTCGCCAGTGGCCTAAATCCACTCACCATGGGCGAGTAGTTATAATTCATTGTCAAGTACTGTACAAATGAATGGGGGCAGGGTGGGTGACCGGATGCCCATCATTGCCAGGGGGTAAGTAGAACACAATTTTTTTTTTATGCTGATTTTTTGTGTTTAATAATGGGCAAATAATCTATTATCCATATGTGTATTATATGTAATCTGTATTGTATGTGTCAGGGGGCGGGGGGATGTGTGTTGTATATTGCTATGTTTATTGGGGGCAATTGTCCCCAATAAACATGCTACTGCTGCGGCCACCTTTAATCTAACACTTACCCACAATTGTTCATGGTTTTTTTCCCAGCTGCCGAACCTGGCCGCGCGCCAGTCGCATCTTGCGGCCGCGTGCGGCCGTTTCTTCCATTCAGCGCTAATGGCACTTAATAAATGAAGCGCCTGCGGCGCCGAAAAGAAGAAAAAAGCCAGCGTCTGCACGCGGTTTAAAAATAACTGCGGAGAAAGTCGCATTAGATTAAAGCGGGCCGCCACTGTATTGTGCCTTAACCCCTTCATTGCCTTAGCGGTCACCCGCTAAGGTAATGAAGCTGCTTTAATGTATTTTTATTAATAGTGTGCGGGAGCAGGGTGTCCCCTGAGCTGAACCGCATTGATTTCTGCCTCAGAGACCCCCTGCTTCCCGAGTTACAGGCCCCGGTTTGGGGCATCGGTGCCAGTGTCACCACCATGTTTATAGCGTCCACGTCGAGTATGGGACGCTATAAAGATGGCGGCGACACTGGCATCGATGCCCCATACCTTGCGGGAAGCAGGGGGTCTCTAAGGCAGAAATCAATGCGGTTCAGCTCAGGGGATCCCCTGCAATGGCACACTATTATTAAAATGTACATTAATGCAGCTTCATTACCATTGCAGATAGCCGCTACGGTAAGGAATTATTGTTTATTGATATGTGTGTTTTGACAGTAGTATAGATGTGTAGGGGGTCTCCTGAGCTGAACGCATTGGTTTCAGCCTCTGAGACCCCCTACTTCAGGAGATACAGGCCCCGTTACGGGGTGCCGGTATCCCCTGCAGAATGTAAATATCCCGGTCACGTGACGCGGGAGCTTGAAAGTGCAGGGGATACCGGCACCCCATAACGGGGCCTGTATCTCCTGAAGTAGGGGGCCCCCGGACCTAAAACCAATGCGGTTCAGCTCCGGAGACCACCTGCTCATGTACACTATTATTAAAATGTATTTATTTAGTGTACGATCGCCTGTAACAGCCTTGCATGGAGATACAGAATCTCCATGCAAATGTTACAAGCAGATTTTTTTCTATCAGCTAGCGTACGTGAAGTTTAAGAACGCTAGCAGGGGAAAAAAAGCAACACGTACGCTGTGGCTGTTTTGAGCACGTATGTTAGAAAATGGGCCCAAGGACTTAGTGAATCGCGTCTCCGGCCTCACTTTTTAACGGACGTGCTTTTTAATTTCATCCGGACGCAAAAGCCTTGAGCTTAGTGCGTAGCCCCCATAGAGTATTGGAGTAGTACTTTGCCTGACCCAGGGCAGGTAGCAACTGCATGTTATTTATAGGGCAGCGGTAGCTGTTCGTAATGACAGTCAGAGTGTGGCTTACTTCCTGTCAGGATGAAGAGGGCAGTATTTGCCAGAAAGCAAGATGGCATCGCTTTCTTCAGTATGCTTAAAGTCACTTCCTGTTGAAGAGATAAGACAGGAGGGGGGCAGGGGCGCACCTCTTCAGAAGCCGGGAAGGGTTCAGGAAAATAGACAGACATTATATAGTCTTGACTCGCAGCTAGAGAGCGGTGCACGCTGTCACGTGTACGCGCTGCGAGTGAGAGAGGTGCGCGGTGCAACCAGGGGCGGGGCCGGGCTCCATGGCACAAGTAGAAGAACTGCGGGTGCGAGCACGCTCTGTAATGAGAGCGGGGATCTGAGATGAGGCAGGTAAGGAGAACATGCCGCAGAGGGTGTGTTCCCCGATTCCTTAAAGTACCCCCCTCTTCAGGATCGAACTCCGAGCGATCCATACTAAACTTGGTGGAAACAGTCCAGAGAAAGTTCTTACCAAGGCGGCAACCAATGCAGGGTTTTGGCAGATTCCAAGTAGCAGTCAGGGCACTCCATGGTCTGGAACTCAAGGGCTCGCTCCTGGAGTAGGAGGAAAAACAATTCTGGACTGTAGTAAGAAAAGGGATTCGAGTCTCCCAACGGTGAAAGCATTCAGGAACAACAGACAGGGCAAAGTCCACCTCAAGGGGGTCCATGTTTGTTCAGCTGAGCATATTGTAACACTTGCGCTCCCACGCACGTGATCATCGCGTGAGAGAGGTGCGCGATGCGACCGGTGGCGGGGCCGGGCTCCATGGCACAAGTAGAAGAACCGTGGGTGCGTGCTCGCTCTGTAATGAGAGCGGGGATCTGAGATGCGGCAGGTAAGGAGGGAACACGCTGCAGGGGGCGTGTTTCCCGATTCCTTACAGATGTACTACTTTGCCACTCAATAGGTGCAGGGTGGTTATAGTGGGTCCGGGGTGGGTGATTAGGCCTCCCGGTGGGTAGCGGGGGAGGGTGGGTTAACCCCTTAATTACTGTAGCGGTTATTAACCGCTAGGGGGATTAAGGGGTTAGGGGCCATTAGATTGTATCTTTTTATGTATTCTTTCTGGCAATGGAGGACATGGACCTCCAATATGCTGACGTGAACACCCTTCATAATGGCAGGAGTAAGTAGAACGGTTTTATTTACTTTATTTCTGCTGTCTGGCTAATGTTTTGTTTAATAATGGGCAAATTATCTATTATCCATATCTGGTATGTGTTGGGGGGAGGTGTATTTATTGAAATGGAGGCCATCTTTATTTTTTACAACACGAATGGTACCGCAGGCCAGCAGGGACCCACGGGGACCACCCAAGGGCCCCCAGACACCCTTGGGGATCACCCGGGGACCCCCGCCAGCCTGTGTTTAATTTTTTTTTATTATTGTTTATGTGGGGGCGCCGGGGGTGCGTGGGTTGTGAATTGGTGTTTATTACAAATTGTAATGGTTATTGGTTGCCTAGGAGGTGGGTAGTAGGGCTGTTGTGTGTATTTTTGTTTATTGTAGGTAGTGGGGTGGGTGAAGGTGGAAGTAACCCCAAGGATGGGTGTTTAGGCCTACTGGGTGGGTAGCGGGAGGGATTAACGCATTCTTTACCTTAGCTGTATTAACCGCTAAGGTAATGAATTGGTTAAGTAAACCCGCAACCCCCTTCCCCCCCTGCAAGGCCTAAACACCCACCAAGGGCCAAATACCACCTTCACCCACCCCGCTACCCACAATAAGCATGGCACTGGTGGATAACCCCTTCATTGCCTTAGCGGTTAGCCGCTAAGGTTATGAAGTTGCCTGTAAATGCATTTTTATTGCATGGTATTAATGCTGGTGGTCTCCGGTGGTGATATTAATGGATATCAGCTCCAGAGTTTCCTGGCATCAATCCAATGCAGGAAAAATGCATTTTTGCCAACTTTTTCTGGCGAGGCGATTTTGAGAGGAAATTTCAATTCTAGAGCGGCGATCAGCCTTTATAAGCTAATCGGGGCTACTATAATTGATCGAGTTTGAGAAACTGGCGATAAGTGGCTTATCGCCACCCGTTTGGTGGGTTTTTTTCGGCACAAAAAAAAACCCGACAATTTTTGCTCTCATCGCCGGCTTATCAGGGTTTACTGAATTGCTGTAGGCTTTTTTGGCTTATAGCTGGCGATAAGTGATTTATCGCTGCTTACTGTATGATGAGGCCCTATATCTGTATATCCAATTTTAACTTTGGTATTTGTCCCTTGTATCATCATACAAACAATCAACTGGGCATTGAGGATGCATTATATCTCTCCGAAAACAATGGGGATTATTCGTTGAAGTCAATGGGACCTGGCATTCCAGAGATTTACATTTTGTTGGTTTATTTAAAATATATGTATATCTTCAAGGGATCAACTCAGACTGAACATGTCAGCTAAGGATTGGCACTCAGATGGTGCTTTATAAGAAATAGTTTTGTAATTTTTATGCAGTCAGCAATATACACTTGTAGGATTTCAGGAAAGCACCCCAAAAAATAATGTAAAAATACAAAGGCTCTAGGTTATATATCTTTATTTTACCACGCATTATTGCAAATCTCATTAGGACTAATTAGTAAAAATAAATAAAAATAGTACAGTACTGATTTTAAAAATAAAAATGCTGTGGCATTTTTCTCTTACGGTACATGAATAAGAGCAGAGAAAAATTAAATAAATGTAAATAACTTTCACTTTTTTAGGTTACCTAAACAGTATTTTATTTCAGTCTTTGACATTCAGCCACACATACAACACGTGTACATTGAGCTTTCTATATTTATTTCAATAGTACATTGAAAAAATAAAAATAGATGGCATACTCTCATTGTACCAATATTTTATTTATATTATATTATATATAATTATATATATATTATATATATTTAATTATATTATATTATTTATATTATTATTTTTATTATTCATATTATTTAGAAAAAAGATGTATACATTTTGTTGAATATTATGTGTATGTGTGTCCAAAGGGGCGTGATCTTATTAATACCTGCTGATGAATTTGGGATCTACAGTAGGTAAAGAGATGCTACCTGTGCAAGTATATATTTCACTCCTTTTTAGTTTGTGAAAAAGTGGGCTTCGAATAAAAAATCATAACTACAGTAGTTTGCGTAATGCTAAAAAGTCTACGGACATTGCTCAGCTGAAATTTTTTTTGTTAAACTTTGCAGGACTTTTTTCTTTTAGAGAAATATTTGCAGGTTTTTCTAAATTTTGCAAAGCTCGCATGACTCAGTACAGAAGCGAATTTACAGATTCCTACATTTAGCAACAGGAGAGAGAAGTACATTTGTAAAGGTGCAGGAAAATTGGATGGTTTTATGGACTGGGGAGAATCCAACAGCATCTCCACAACCAGTCTAATAATTGAGCATGTGATCCCATAGCAGTAATTAAATTAATTTTATTATGATAGGGTTTGGCCTTTTTTGTTCCTGTTGACAGATGTAGGGCCTAAACAAATTGAGCCCACAAAATCCAATTCACAGCTGACCCACCACTACCCGTTCTATGAGAATTTTGAAATAGATCTGATTTTCACAATGCGACTGATCTTCGCCATCTTTAAGAATCACCGGGTGTGCAACCAACAAACAATGTAATAAATATAACAAATATAAAAGCAAAGTAATTCACCATTTCCAGAAAAAAAAGAAATAAAACAATAAATATTTTGTAGTGAAACTGTCAGCATGAACTATGTCAGAACCTTTTCCTGTTGGTAGATTTTTCATTACTGCTGTGTGGATTGAAGATATATTTTAAGCTGGGTAAAAAGCCTTTGACATTTTGTGTCACCTGTCTCTTTAAAGATTTCATTGTACTGTTAAATTTGAATACAAATCAAAACAAAGGGCAAAATATGCATCCTAGATTGATTAAGAAGAGTTATTGTTAACACTAGGAATTAAGGCTATGTACTATGCTATTTAATGCATACAGTAGTTACATTTGGCATTATACATGCCAACATTTCCTCCCTCACAGGAGATTTGGCCTTACCACTAATTAGGTCACGGATTCTGTCATAATCTGATGCTACAGTAGCTATGCTGCTATGATGTCAGACGACCAACCTAGTCCTTGCCCAGTATAAGAAAAGTGGGGAAGGAAAACACAAAGTGGATGTGTCTCCTAAAAGAATTCACTATACTGCACTCCTACTTAATATAAAATTTAACTTTTAATATATTTACATAAAACATATGTTACCAAATCGTTGTATATTGTGCATTAAAAATAAATTAAATTATCAAGAACAAGCGTCCGTGTCAGTGAATGTGCGTTGGAATAATCTCAGACAGCAAATTGTATTCGAGATAGCAGGACACAAGACGCTAATAGTCAGGGTATAAACCCCTCTGGGACATCTCTGAGACCAGGTACAGGTGTATATATATAAATATGACTAACAGACTCAGTGAATGATTGTATCACGAAAATACTGCAGTCCTGCTTAGACTTATAAACCACAGAGCACTTAAGGATGTTAGTTTAAGGATGTATAACCATCCACTAAGTATAGAAGTGCTACTGATAGTGTGATAATGGAGGGTAAATGATTCATAGCATAGTGAAGCAATTGTTCACAGCATTTTGGTCAGTGAATCATTATACAGCACACTCCAAATGAACATGTCATGTAGAAAGCAGGAAGGTTTGCACACTGAGTGTTAGTAAAAGTAACCAATTTAGATCTACATAGATAGAGCCAGGTGACTACAGAACACTACATAAAAGCAGCTCCAAGTAGGAGACTGACAACATGGCACGTCCAACGCGCGTTTCCCTCCAGCAAAGGAGCTTCCTCAGGGACAAATTTGCTGGGGGGAGGAAGAATGAACCCTTATATACCCAAACAGTACCTTGATTACAGATTGAACAATTGCCAGCTGTTGCACATGCGCAGTTGGTCAGTTAACAAACTAAACCCATCAAACTTCAAAAATGCTGATTAAAACATCTGTATCCATTCCCACACATTTAACAACAGTAGTGCTGAATTTTTGAGTTGATTCGAGCGTTTTTTAGGCTTTTTTAAGGCTTCTATATTAGTATGGCATTGATCGGCGAAATTAGAGTCCAATGCGCATGCGCTCGGACTCTGAAAATCCATCAAACCAAAATAAAGCGTATTGCGCATGCGTGGGCACTTAGAGTAAGAGTTGCTAAATCGGAGTCCATGCACCGCGCATGCGCGAAGACTTAAAGGCTCTAGCCCGATGTCCGCGCAACTGCGCATGCACGGAGGCTCCAAAGTCACTCATATGAACGCGCATGTGTAAGAGACTAAGGCAAGAATACTGCCATAGTCCAGGCGTGTTGCGCATGCGTTCGGACTTCAAAATTATATGGCTTGCTGCCATCCGTGATCGCGCGCAGTGCGCATGCGTCGGGACTTAGAAAATTTCATCAAAAATAATAAATGAAAATGTTCATATCGCGCATGCATGGGCACTTAGAAATATTTAGCCTTATTAATACACAATGTGATTCTGATTGTTCAATCGATCTGTCCTCATCCAATATAGTTTCAAATGCCCATGATATACAGCCAAGCCATAAAGGGTACATATAGAGCTTTAGATATATAGATAGTAGATAATCTTAAGAAGCTCATACCCTAAATGTTGGCAAGTAAAAAAGGGGTATTAATGAATATATGACAGATAATAATCAATAAATGGTGGGTAAGGGTCTATCGTACCTTATGGAAATATTTTGTGCAGAGTATAATTGCAAAAATTAGATTGTATATACTCCCCCATAGTAATATACTGCTCAATGTGTCAGGCTTGGAGGTAGTGATAGGATGAATAAAGAAAAATAAAAAACAATTTATGTATATGTATATAGCAATTTTTGCGTGATATTTTTATTGTATAATTACTATTCTACACACATGTAGCATACATAACGACTAAGCCCAACGCTGGGTTTAGAACTTTGGTAATATAGTCATTAATATAGTGGTAATATTTAATATATTTCAATATCAAAAGCTGGGAAACAACACAATGGGCATGGAGAATAATGTGGCTGCTCGTATATAAAAGTATATATAGTATATGAGTAGACCATTTAAATACAACAAGAAAACACAGGTTAGATAGAAAAGTCTGACCAGGAGAACCTTCCTGATCAAATAAAGGGTGTATAAGTAAACCCCATGAGAGGGGGGCAATATTGACCAATCCCTGCTTCGGATTGAAGCAGAATGGATTTTCAAATTAAAAACCAGGAGCCCCAATGGACTCAATGAGGGGTTTACTTATACATCCTTTATTTGATCAGGAAGGTTCTCCTGGTCAGACTTTTCTATCTAACCTGTGTTTTCTTGTTGTATTTAAATGGTCTACTCATATACTATATATACTTTTATATACGAGCAGCCACATTATTCTCCATGCCCATTGTGTTGTTTCCCAGCTTTTGATATTGAAATATATTAAATATTACCACTATATTAATGACTATATTACCAAAGTTCTAAACCCAGCGTTGGGCTTAGTCGTTATGTATGCTACATGTGTGTAGAATAGTAATTATACAATAAAAATATCACGCAAAAATTGCTATATACATATACATAAATTGTTTTTTATTTTTCTTTATTCATCCTATCACTACCTCCAAGCCTGACACATTGAGCAGTATATTACTATGGGGGAGTATATACAATCTAATTTTTGCAATTATACTCTGCACAAAATATTTCCATAAGGTACGATAGACCCTTACCCACCATTTATTGATTATTATCTGTCATATATTCATTAATACCCCTTTTTTACTTGCCAACATTTAGGGTATGAGCTTCTTAAGATTATCTACTATCTATATATCTAAAGCTCTATATGTACCCTTTATGGCTTGGCTGTATATCATGGGCATTTGAAACTATATTGGATGAGGACAGATCGATTGAACAATCAGAATCACATTGTGTATTAATAAGGCTAAATATTTCTAAGTGCCCATGCATGCGCGATATGAACATTTTCATTTATTATTTTTGATGAAATTTTCTAAGTCCCGACTCATGCGCACTGCGCGCGATCACGGATGGCAGCAAGCCATATAATTTTGAAGTCCGAACGCATGCGCAACACGCCTGGACTATGGCAGTATTCTTGCCTTAGTCTCTTACACATGCGCGTTCATATGAGTGACTTTGGAGCCTCCGTGCATGCGCAGTTGCGCGGACATCGGGCTAGAGCCTTTAAGTCTTCGCGCATGCGCGGTGCATGGACTCCGATTTAGCAACTCTTACTCTAAGTGCCCACGCATGCGCAATACGCTTTATTTTGGTTTGAAGGATTTTCAGAGTCCGCGCGCATGCGCATTGGACTCTAATTTCGCCGATCAATGCCATACTAATATAGAAGCCTTAAAAAAGCCTAAAAAACGCTCGAATCAACTCAAAAATTCAGCACTACTGTTGTTAAATGTGTGGGAATGGATACAGATGTTTTAATCAGCATTTTTGAAGTTTGATGGGTTTAGTTTGTTAACTGACCAACTGCGCATGTGCAACAGCTGGCAATTGTTCAATCTGTAATCAAGGTACTGTTTGGGTATATAAGGGTTCATTCTTCCTCCCCCCAGCAAATTTGTCCCTGAGGAAGCTCCTTTGCTGGAGGGAAACGCGCGTTGGACGTGCCATGTTGTCAGTCTCCTACTTGGAGCTGCTTTTATGTAGTGTTCTGTAGTCACCTGGCTCTATCTATGTAGATCTAAATTGGTTACTTTTACTAACACTCAGTGTGCAAACCTTCCTGCTTTCTACATGACATGTTCATTTGGAGTGTGCTGTATAATGATTCACTGACCAAAATGCTGTGAACAATTGCTTCACTATGCTATGAATCATTTACCCTCCATTATCACACTATCAGTAGCACTTCTATACTTAGTGGATGGTTATACATCCTTAAACTAACATCCTTAAGTGCTCTGTGGTTTATAAGTCTAAGCAGGACTGCAGTATTTTCGTGATACAATCATTCACTGAGTCTGTTAGTCATATTTATATATATACACCTGTACCTGGTCTCAGAGATGTCCCAGAGGGGTTTATACCCTGACTATTAGCGTCTTGTGTCCTGCTATCTCGAATACAATTTGCTGTCTGAGATTATTCCAACGCACATTCACTGACACGGACGCTTGTTCTTGACAATTTAATTTATTTTTAATGCACAATATACAACGATTTGGTAACATATGTTTTATGTAAATATATTAAAAGTTAAATTTTATATTAAGTAGGAGTGCAGTATAGTGAATTCTTTTAGGAGACACATTCACTTTGTGTTTTCCTTCCCCCCTTTTCTGATTCACTTTTCAGTTCACAGTTTGCACCCACTTTTTTGATTACCATATATTCACCCATTATTTCGTTTCAATTGGTGTGGTTTTGTGATCACTCCCTAACCCTAGTGTTTTCTCTTGCCCAGTATAACACACAGACTGCTTTCTTCCCCCATGCATCCTCTTGCATGCTGAGAGCAGGTCTAATCTGCCATTTGGAGATCAATTGGACCTGCATGGCAGCCTTGGGAGGATTGTGGGGTGGTTGATGTTATTGATTTTGCCATTCTGCAGGCAGATAGGAGATGCAAAGGAGTCTCCCTAAACCGGAAGAGTGGGCATGTATGCAGTATTGATGAATTTACCATTTACAGTTCCAGTAGTCCTGTATTGGACCTGGAGAAGGGTATTTCTGTTGTAAGTTATAAGATCATTCAAAGTCTTATGATTTACAGTATTCACAAAATTATATCTAGAAAGGCATAGGGGCCTATTCTAGTAGCTTCAATCAAATTGCTGCCATCTCGAACTTAACAGCCGATGGTCCTCCGGCAAGTTATTTTCTTATTTTCTTCCGTCATCTTTTCTTTATTTGTAATCCAATGGGGCGGATGTTGTCCAGTCATCTTCTTGGCTCCAAATGAGATGGGACAGGCCTTATATACGGCCTGTGACGTTGCATTTGAGTGTCAACCCCAATCGGATTGGCTGGTATACCATGTGACTGTTTTTTAAAGGATGTGACATCCTCTTAAAGGGAGGGAAGCCAATCAGGAAGGCTAAGCTTCCCTCCCTTTAAAATGACGTCACCAGAAACAAATGGCTGCTATCACATGGTACTACAACCAATCGGATAGGGAGATATACCATGAGAGGCATACCATGATACACCCCAATCTGATTTGATGAAGTATCATGTGACAGCTTCCATTTTTTTAAAGGATGTAACGTCACCTTAAAGGGAGCGATGTCACATAATTTTTTTAAAAACTGAACCAGCAACAAAGGAAAGGGTTCTTTACAGTAAGGGCAGTTAAAATGTGGAATTCATTACCCATGGAGACTGTGATGGCAGATACAATAGATTTTTTCAAAAAAAGGTTGGACATCTTTTGAGAAGAAAGTTATACAGGGATATACCAAATAAGTAAACATGCGAAGAATGTTGATCCAGGGATTAATCCGATTGCCAATTCTTGGAGTCTGGAAGGAATTTATTTTTACCCTTTATGGGTTTTTTTTGTTTGCATTCCTCTGGATCAATAAGTAAGTATAGATATAGGATAAAGTATCTGTTGTCTAAATTTAGCATAGGTTGAACTTGATGGACGTATGTCTTTTTTCAACCTCATCTACTAGGTAACTATGAAGCTGTCAAATGGTACAAATGCAGCCACAAGTATCCGAACACTTGCCTTGGAAAATCTGGGGTAATTTCCCAGTAATGCTGCAACATTTGTAACATTTCAGCAGACAGATTAATGGCCCATCGGATTAACACAGCAGGGGTCCCTGGTAGTCCCATTCAGGTATATCTCACAATCCAATTGGTTGTGGTACTATGTGATGAAAGCCATTTTTTTCTGGTGACATCATTTTAAAGGAAGGGAAGCATAGCCTTCTTGATTGGCTGGCTTCCCTCCCTTAAAGATGACATCACATCCTAACAAAGAAAAAAAGCCCAGTGACATGGTACACCAGCCAATCGAACTGGGTGTAACATTTGACACTCAAATGTGACATAAAAGGACTTATGTAAGGCCTTTTCAGTCTCATTTGGAGCCAAGAAAAAGATGGGACAACATCTGCCCCCAATTGGATTACAAAGAAAGAAGAGACGACTGAAGAAAAGAAAGATGAAAAGAAGAAAGAACTTACAGGGGAGACATCTCTTCAATCAACATATGATCCTGGACTTCTTTGCATAGGCTGTTGAGGAGCATTGCGTTGAGGGTCAAAAGTTGGTGCTTGCTTAGGATGGGGGTGAAGACATCGAAGGTAAGAAACGCATTGATTGTATGTTATTTAATTGTGTATTTTTTTAGGTTGCCCATTGACTTTCAATGTGTTTATCTATGCCTGTAAGGATCTGCGCTGCGGGTATATCCGCGTCCAGCTCATCCTTACCTTTTTCTTAGGCCATTCAGGCTTCCCGGCAGCATCTCCCGCTCCTGGCTGCTTTCCCCTGCACCTCCTGGCCACGCGCATCAGCGAGCTCATGCTCCCAAGCTGCCATTGGTTGGCGCCAGACGCCTGACTCCGCCTCTGCTGGCGCGGCACACGCTCCTTGCGTGTCGCAGCTCGGGTCCCGTCAGCTCCGCCTTCCCACTTTTCCCTCCTTACCTGACCCTTCCCCTGTCCGTCCCTCTGTTCCTCCCCTTCTTCACTCTGTTCCTGGATCCTCCGGTGCACCTTCCCCACGCTCCGCCTCCTCGGATGTCACGCGCATGCCCGGCACGCCCCTTCCCCTTCTGCCTTGCCTCTCAGGTCCTCCTTCCCTTTCTGTCCCTTCCCTTGTCCGTCCCTCCGTTCCTCCCCTCACTTCCATTGTTTTCAAACTTCCTCACTCTGCTCTCCTATTAGGTTCCTCTTCAGGCCGCTCCTCCATCACTCCCCTTTCTCTGATTGGTCCCAGCCTCCTATATAATCCCTCTTCTCCATTTCCTCTTTGCTCTGCATAGCTTCTGTACCTTGGTGCTGTCTGCTGTTGCCTGGCCTCTCTTTGTCTTTTCAGTGCTGCCCCTGCCCCTGGAACCCTTGCTGACCTCCCTGGATTTGACCCTTGCTTTGTACTCTACTACGCTGCTTTCTGGAACCCTTTAGACCTTGCTTTGGACTTCTACGCTGCAGACCTCTACAACCGTTGGACATGGCACACGGACAAACTACTACACTGCTCTCTCCACTCCATGACTCAGGCTTACGGACAATCGATTACACTGCCCTCTCCAATCCGCGACCCTTGGCAAACGAACTTAACCCTTCTACGCCGGAGCTGTCAAGTACGGTATCATTTACATTCTTGTTACCCGGACCACCTACGCTACTACCACACTCCGGCCGTGCCCCGGTTTGCTGCTAGGTGTGTGGTTTTACCCTTTCCACCTCAGTCCCGGTGTCTCGTCTGGCTTGTGGGCAGGCCGAGCGTTACATTATGCAGAGCCCAACAGACACAGAACCCCCTGAGGTGGAAGATACCTTAACCACCATTTCCAAACACTTTAATATTTTGGACAATCAAGTTTCCACTCGTAACCAGCAAGTTAATACCCTATCTCTTCAGATTCCCCAGGGTAGTGTCCCCACGTCTTCCTCCAGTGTATTCCGTGAAGGATCAAGTCCCTCTGACTTGCGGATACGTACCCCCAGTAAATACGTGGGAGATCCGCTTGCATGTCGCGGTTTCTTGAACCAGTGCGAAATACAATTTGAGCTGTCACCTTCTCGCTTCCCCACGGATCGTACTAAGGTAGCCTACGTGTACTCCCTCCTCACTGGAGATGCCTTAGCCTGGGCCTCACCTATCTGAGAACTGAAACCCGAACTCACTAACAATTATGCCAATTTCATAAGAGAATACCGATTAGTGTTTGACACTCCTGGACGCAGTGATATGGCGGCATCTTCTTTGTTCCATATTTCATAGGGTCATAGATCACTGGCGCGTTACGCTCGGGAGTTCCGGACTATTGCAGCAGAAACGGACTGGAACGATGGGGCTCTCTCCGCCGCCTTCTGGCAAGGGCTTTCGGAGACCCTAAAGGACGTATTGGCGGCTTGTGAGAGGCCATCCTCCCTAGAGGCCCTGATCGCTCTCTGCGTTCGGGTGGATCAAAGACTTCTGGAGAGGCGGGCTGAACGCCAACATTCGCGTTCTGCTACTTTTCTATCCTCTAATTCCAGATCTCCTCTTCCTGTACTGCCTGCACTGGAAGCCCCGGAACACATGCAACTGGGCACACTTCACCTCCCTTCTACAGAGCGATTACGTCGGAGGAATGAAGGGCTGTGCTTCTTTTGTGGTTCTCCTGGGCATATCCTACCACGCTGTCCTTCGAAGCCGGGAAATGCCAACGCCCAGTGAGGTATGGGGGAGTCTCACTGGGTACTATCTCTGCTTCTTCTCTTCCCTCACAGCATCTCCCTAAACATCTCCTATTGTCGGTGCTCCTTAAGCACAAGAATATCCAGACTCCTGCTAAGGCCTTCCTTGATTCCGGTTCCGGAGGAAATTTCATAAACCAGGCGTTTGCTACTCAGCATGACATTCCTCTCTGGGAGAAGGCCTTTCCAGTCGGATTAGAGGTGATTGATGGTCGACCCCTGCAGCCAGCCTTTATTACCTTGGAGTCACTTCCTCTTGAACTCTCTATGGATGATGGACATTCGGAAATGATCTCTTTTGATGTAATTCACTCTCCTTCGGTTCATATCATCCTGGGCTTGCCTTGGCTGCAATTACACAATCCCATCATCAATTGGACGGCCGAGGTGCCTGTTCTATGGAGATCCTCTCAAGTAGGAGTGTCTGCTCCATCCGCAGCGGTATTGGCCTTCCTGGAGACCACGTCCCCACAAGACGTCTCCCTTCTGGACGTCTATTCGGAGTTCCTGGATGTCTTCAGTAAGGCCAAATCCGAGGAGCTTCCTCCTCATCGTCCTTTCGACTAATTCCGGGTGCTCCATTTCCCAAAGCCAGGTCTTTGCCTGAGACTGAAGCCATGTCCCAGTATATCTCAGAAAACCTTGCTAAGGGCTTCATTCGGAAATCTAGTTCTCCCACTGGAGCAGGATTCTTTTTTGTAAAGAAGAAGGATGGGACGCTTCGCCCCTGCATCGATTTCCGTGGCTTTATCAAGATAACCATAAAAAAATCGTTATCCTTTGCCTCTTATTCCAGAGGTCTTCGATAGACTGCAAGGCGCGACCATTTTCTCCAAACTTGACCTAAGAGGAGCATACAACCTGATTCGCATCCTCAGAGGAGATGAATGGAAGACCGCGTTCAACACACGCAGTGGTCATTATGAGTACCTGGTAATGCCGTTCGGGTTGTGCAATGCCCCTGCAGTCTTCCAAGACTTTATGAAGGAGGTTTTTCGTGACCTATTGAACTCTTGTGTAATTATCTACTTGGATGATATCCTCAGTTTTTCTAAGACCCTCGAAGAACACATTCTTCATACCAAGATGGTGCTCTCTCGTTTACAGGCCAACAAGCTCTATGCCAAGATGGAGAAGTGTGTCTTTCATCAATCTTCTACTACCTTCCTGGGGTACATTGTTTCGGATCAAGGCTTCACCATGGATCCGGAGAAGCTCAATTCCGTACTCGAATGGCCTCAACCTAACTCCTTAAAAGCGATTCAGCGTTTCCTCGGCTTCGCAAACTATTACAGGAAGTTCGTCGCTGGCTTTTCTACTTTGGGGGCACCCATCACGGCCCTTACCAAAAAGGGG
Source organism: Ascaphus truei (assembly GCF_040206685.1). NCBI lineage: Eukaryota > Metazoa > Chordata > Amphibia > Anura > Ascaphidae > Ascaphus > Ascaphus truei. The sequence continues at coordinate 309,296,420 of NC_134484.1, read as the reverse complement.
GCCGATCCGTCATCATGGCCATTGGAAGCCACCCGGGCCTTTGAATCTCTTAAAAGAACCTTTGTCTCAGCTCTGATCCTGTGACATCCCTTCTCCACCCTCCCCTTTACTTTGGAAGTTGACGCCTCCAACGTAGGAGCTGGTGTGGTTCTCTCTCAAAGGACTACTCCCGAAGACAAATTACACCCCTGTGGGTTTTTTTCTAAAAAAAATTCTTCTGCAGAAAGAAATTACGACGTGGGGAATAGGTAATTGTTAGCCATCAAGATAGCTTTACAAGAGTGGAGACATCTCCTGGAAGGAACCAAAGAAACCATTTCCATTCTGACGGACCACAAGAATCTATCCTACATTGAAGGTGCTCGTCGCCTTGGTCCTCGTCAAGCTTGTTGGGCCCTGTTCTTTTCTAGGTTTAATTTCACCATCTCTTTATTCCTGGGACTAAGCAGACGCACTTTCCTGTCAGTTTATCACTGAGGAGGAGTCTCAAGATATCCTGGAGAATATTCTACCCCCCCCCCAGTTGTTTATTGCTGCCGCTTCATTTGACATTCTAGACAAGATTCTGGAATCCCAGACTCAGGTTCCCGAAGGGTTGGAAGTTCCTGATGGTCGTCTTTACGCGGCTCAACGTTTTCATCTCAAAATTCTGGAATGGGGCCATTTCTCCAGATCTGCTGGCCATCCCGGCTTTAAGAAGACCAATGATTTAATTTGACGAACCTTCTGGTGGCCCAACATGTCGAAGGATATCAGAGCTTTCACCTCTTCATGCCCACTGTGCACAAAATAAATCTGTCCGTCAAAAACTTCCGGTCTTCTTCAACCTCTCCCGGTACCGGATCGTCTGTGGAGTCACATTTCTATGGACCTCATCGTGGATCTGCCCCCATCAAATGGCATGACTACCATTTTCGTAATTGTCAACAGATTTTCTAAGCAAGCTCATTTTTTTCCCCTCAAGGGTCTCCCCAACTCCAGTACTTTGGCCGACATTTTTGTAAAGGAAATCTTCCGTATTCATGGAGTCCCGTGGTCCATTGTTTCAGATCGGGGTACGCAATTTGTTTCCAGATTCTGGCGTGCATTTTCCCAGAGGTTAGGCATTACCCTTCTTTTTTCCTCAGGCTACCATCCCCAAACAAATAGGCAGACCGAACGTATGAACCAATCCTTGGAACAGTATTTATGTTGTTTTTCGTTGGACTCTCAGGATAATTGGGCTGAGTTACTCCCTTGGGCTGAATTCGCGATCAACTCTCTTAAAAACGAGTCTACCCAAGAATCACCATTTTTTATTAACTACGGATTTCACCCTACTCGTCTTCCCATGCATCCTTCCAGGTCCGGAGTTCCGGCAGCAGATGAGAGGGTATCTTCCTTACAGGAGTCATGGAAAAGGATTCAAGCTGTGCTTCAAAAATCCGTGTGAAGGCAGAAGAAACAAGCTGATAGGCTCCGTCAGGAGGGCCATAAGTTCATCCCTGGAGAGAAGGTCTGGCTTTCTTCAAAAAATATCGAATTGAAGGCCCAAACCCCTAAATTGTCTCCCAGGTTCCTGGGCCCTTTTTCTATTCTGAAATAGATTAACCCTGTGGCCTATCAACTCCAACTGCCTCCATTTATGAAGATTTCACCCGTCTTCCACGTTTCCCTTTTGAAACCTTTTATTCAATGCAAACGGTTCGCTCACCCCTCCCTTCGACCTCCCCCTCCCATTGTACCTGGACAAAAGGACTTTGAAATTCAATCGATCATTGATTCTCACGTCTCCAGGGGCAAACTCCAATTTTTGGTCCACTGGAAGGGATACGGACCTCAGGATCGTTCTTGGGTTTCACACTCGGATGTTCATGCTCCTTCCCTACTCAGATGTTTCCACCAAAAATTTCCCCTCAAACCATGGTTGGTTCGTCCGGAGTCCGACCCTTGAGGGGGGGGGGGGTACTGTAAGGATCCGCGCTGCGGGTATACCCGCGTCCAGCGCATCCTTACCTTTTTCTTAGGCCATTCAGGCTCCCCGGCGGCATCTCCCGCTCCTGGCTGCTTTCCCTGCACCTCCTGCCCACGCGCATCAGCCCTATGGGCGTGCGCACCCGAGCCGCCATTGGTTGGCACCAGGCGCCTGACTCCGTCTCCGCTGGCGCGGCACACGCTCCTTGCATGTCGCCGCTCGGGTCCCGTCAGCTCCGCCCTCACTCCCATTGGTTTCAAACTTCCTCACTCTGCTCTCCTATTAGGTTCCTCTTCAGGCCACTCCTCCGTCACTCCCCTTTCTCTGATTGGTCCCAGCCTCCTCTATAATCCCTCTTCTCCATTTCCTCTTTGCTCTGCATAGCTTCTGTACCTTGGTGCTGTCTGCTGTTGCCTGGCCTCTCTTTGTCTTTTCAGTGCTGCCCCTGTCCCTGGAACCCTTGCTGACCTCCCTGTATTTGACCCTTGCTTTGAACTCTACTACGCTGCTCTCTACACTCCAAGACCCAGGCTTACGGACAATCGATTACGCTGCCCTCTCCAATCCACGACCCTTGGCAAACGAACTTAACCCTTCTACGCCGGAGCTGTCAAGTATGGTATCATTTACATTCTTGTTACCCGGACCACCTACGCTACTACCACACTCCGGACGTGCCCCCGTTTGCTGCTTTGTATGTTGTTTTACCCTTTCCACCTCAGTCCCGGGGCCTTGTCTGGCTTGTGGGCAGGCTGAGCATTACAATGTCCCTTTCGGGCTATAGATAAGCACAGTGACAAACATGTATTGTATTGTTATGTTTTTTTTAGGTTGCCCATTCATTGTCAGTGTAGAATATTGTGGGCATGGTTTATCATAATTACAATCAATGGCTTTATTGTGAAATGCTTTTTTTATTTAAATGCTGTGTTTTATTTTGTGCCTATTTTTTTTTTAGCTTGCCCATTCATTGCCATAGTGGCAAACCATGGCCGTATTATATGGCTTGGTGTTCCACTATGCCAATCAATAGGTTTATTGGCATTTTTTGCATTGCAATGTAATTTATTTAATTGAGACCTTTTTTTTTATTTGTAGCGGAAGGGATTAACGCTTCATTACCACACGGTAGTGACCACTAAGGTAATGAAGCGGTTAAATCATACCGCAACCCTCCCAGTAGCCCTAAACACCCACCATGGGCCAAATACCACCTTCACCAACACCTGCTACCCCCAATAAACCAGGCACTCGTATTTAACCCCTTCATTACCTTAGCAGATAGCCGCTAAGGTAATCAAGCTGCCTGTAAATATAGTTTTATTTCAAAGAATTGAAGCTGGGGGTCTCTGGAGCTGGTATTAATGCATATCAGCTCCAGAGACTCCTGGCTTCAATCCGATGCAATAAAAACACTTTTTTGTTTTCTATGTCCTATCAAAAATCCCATCTAGCCACCCTTGGGGTTGAGAGATTAAATTGCCGAGTAGCTAGCTAGGTGAGTGCCTCAATGTTCTCATCAGAGCTACTAAAATAGGGTGATTTTATAAAAAATGCGATTTCGAGCTATTTTTGAGCTCCTGCTTGGTGTGTTTGAGCATCAGTGAGACCACTCGGGGAAATGCAGATATATGGTGTGAAGAATGGTGCTCAAAACCATATGTGGCTCTGTACATTAATATGTTTCCTTTTTTTTTTTTTCCAACTTAAATTTTTTATTGGAGTTACCTATACAGACATTATTTCACAGCCCATTGTGTTTCTTCCAAATACAGAAACAAAAAAACAAAACAAACATGAAAGCTTTATAACCGCCAACAACAACCAACAGATGACACTACAGACAAGACGGGTCAGACAAGGGAACCGGGGGGGGGGCGTGAGGGGGAAGAGAGAAGGTGCCGGGGTCTGAGGCGGCGAGCTTCTTTATTCGCTGCTGTGCTTTCCAAGTCCTGGCGGATCCTAAATGGGATAGCTCTCTGGGGCAAGGCCTGCTTTTGTGTCTGCTTTCCGAACCTCTACCTGTGGGGCTGTCTTCTACCAGTTCGTCGCTGTGTCGTGTTGTATTTCTGACCTTCAAAGGAGAACGCATCTAATTTTATCAATGAAGAATCGTGGCGGCATCCACCCCTGGGATGTCTAACTGAGCCAGCCAAGGTGCCCAGACTTTTAGGTAATTTGTGCCGGAGTCATTAACCAAACTTGTTAATTGTTCCATCCGGCAGACGTGCCAAATCCTGTTTCTGATCTTAGGGATAATTGGGATATCTTGCTGCTTCCATAATGCTGCGATCTCGCATCTCGTGGCTGTAGCAAAATGCGCGATTAATTTGTGCGCTGCATTTGACAGACCCTGGACCCGTCTGCCCAACAGTAACACCCACGGGTCCAGGGGGATCTCCAAACCGAGAATCCGCTGTATCCAGTCTCTAATTTCTTCCCAAATAGGGGCCACTCTTGTGCAAGACCACAGCATGTGTTGCAGATCTGCCACCTCCCCGCACTGTTTAGGGCAGAGCGGGGAGTAGCCTCTAACGAATTTAGCTATGCGAGTTGGGGTGTAATACCACCGCATAAGGACTTTATATGCGTTCTCCTTTAATGTAGTACAGATTGAGCTTTTTGCTGCCGCTTGAATAATTCTGTCCCATTCCTCGTCCTCTAACGTCTCCCCTAAGTCCGCTTCCCATTGCCTAATGTAGTACAGTCTGTTTTCGTTGGGCGTCGTTGGACAGATCACTTCCCTGTACATTCTAGATGTAAGTCCCCTTGTGTCCGTACCTCTGGAACACAGCTGCTCAAAATTAGTTCGTGCCGGGCTGATTGGTGTTTTATTGTAAAAATCTCTGATCTGAACGTACCTAAAGAATTCACTGTTTGGGATAGCTTTAGAAGCTTTAATTTGCTCAAATGATTGTATAGATGTTGTACCCTCCAGATCTTTAAGGCAGGTTATCCCCTTCCTAGTCCAATTTAAGAGGTCCTTACCATTCAGTCCTGGAGCGAAGTCTGGGTTGCCAGCAATTGGTGTCATGAGTTAGTTTCTAGTAGTCAACGTACAGCTAAATTTAGTGGCCTCCCAGATTCTTAGTGAATTGGCCATGGTCTGCAGTGGCATTTGCATCTTGCGTACCCCTTTTTTGGGTAGCCAGATTAAGTTTTGGAGTTCGATCGGTGCTCAACACTGCTTCTCCAACTCTACCCATCTCCGTAAGCTTGGGTCTGTGTGCCATTGGAGAATCTGCCCTAATTGGGCTGCTTTGTAATAAGCCTGCAAGCAAGGCACCGCTAAACCTCCTCTGATTGTGGGTCGCTTTAAGATAACCTTAGCAATTCTTGGACTTTTCTTATTCCAGATAAATTTCATGATTTGTGACTGTAAGGAGAGGATGTCAGCTTGTACCAAAGGGATAGGGAGACTCTGGAAAAGATATAACATCCTTGGGAGGAGGTTCATTTTCACGCTATGTATCCTCCCAATCCACGAAATACTCCCCTTCATCCAAGTCCTGAGATCCTCCCCCAATGTCTTAATTACCCTGGGAAAGTTTGCTTTATATAGCGTTTTGTAGTCCCTTGTGAGAAATACCCTAAATATTTAATAGCAGAGACTTGCCATTTAAAATTAAAATTGAGGTCAATCAGTTTTTCTACTTCTTTTGGTAAATTGATATTGAGGGCTTCGGATTTAGACTGATTGATTTTAAACCCCGAAATTTGGTTGAATTTACCCAGGATGTTGAATACGTTTGGGAGAGACGTGAGAGGTTTGGATAATGTTAGAATAACATCATCGGCATATAGGGCGGCTTTGTGCATCTGATCTCCAACTGGGATTCCTGAGATGTCTGGGCTATTTCTAATGTGTGCCGCTAAGGGCTCTATGCACAAGGCAAACAGCAGTGGTGACAGCGGGCACCCCTGCCTAGTTCCGCTCCTGATTGCAAATTGGTCTGAGGGGAAACCCTGATGTCGCACTCTCGCTGTAGGACTTTCGTATAAGGCGAGGATGGCTTGCAGGAGGCGTCCCTCAAAGCCAAATGCTCTCAATGTTTCTGTTAGGTAGGGCCAGTCTATCCTATCAAAGGCTTTCTCAGCGTCCAGACTTAACACCATGGAGTGTATGTTTTTCTTTTGGGCCAGATCAATCAAATCAATGATTCTCCTGATGTTGTCTGCCACTTGCCTCCCTCCGATAAACCCTACCTGATCCGTGTGGATCAACCTGGGAAGGACAATACCCACCCTGTTGGCTATAAGTTTGGAGTACATTTTGATATCAGAGTTAATCAGTGAAATGGGCCGGTAGCTCTTACAGTCTGCCGGGTCCTTTCTGGGTTTGTGGATCACAGAGATTGAGGCTTGTAGCATTTGCGCTGGGAATGAGGCCCCTGCTAGAATTTCGTTGAATAGTTTTAACATGTGGGGGGCTAGTATTTTGACATATTTCTTGTAATATAAATTTGAGAAGCCATCCGGCCCTGGCGCTTTGGCAGGTTTTAGCGCTTTGATGACCGCAGTCAACTCCTCTAACGTAAAGTCCGATTGGAGCACCTCCCTCTCACCTCTTTCCAAAATCGGAAGGTTCGCCTCTTTGAGGAAGGTCTTTAACGACTCTCCTGTTCTAGCATTGTGGGTGACCTTATCTCCATTATATAGCTTTTCGTAGTACTTTTTAAACTCTTCTACAATTTTCCCAGGAATGGAGGTCAGGTCGCCCTTGTGATTTCGAATTGCGTGAATGTGGTAATTTGGAAGCTTGTTTCTTATCTTATTGGAAAGTAGTGTGTCAGGCTTGTTTGCTTTTTCATAATATTTCCGCTGAGACCAGGCCATTTCCTTCTCAGCCTGGGCGGAAAGGAGGAGATTAAGTTTAATTTTGGTGTCTAATACCTGTTTCAGTGTGTGGTCACTCTTAGTTATTTTATGTAGGGAGGAGAGCTCCGCTAGCTGTTTTTCTAGCTCGAGAATCTTAATCTCTCTTTCCCTTTTGGCGGCCAAATTCATTAGTACCCCTCTGAGGGTGGCCTTATGGGCCTCCCACAGCATGGAGTGTGAAGCCACACTCCCCTCATTCTCCTCGAAATATTGTTTGAGTTTATCCCCTACCTCCCGCTCTAAGGCTGGGATTTTCAGCAAGATCTCATTCAACTTCCAGTTCACTCTAGGTCTGTCTAGTGGTATTAGTGTGCATCGCAGCTCGATAGATGCGTGGTCAGACCATGAAATATCATGGCTCTCGGATCGAGAGACCCCGGGGACCATTCTATTGGACACAAGGAAGTAATCTATCCTACTGTAGCTGTTATGTGGAGAGAAGAAGGTGTATTCTCTCATTCTCTGGTGTTGTTCCCTCCATATATCGAGAAGTTGGCAGTCTTTTAGTCCTTTTTTGATTGTTAATACGTCTTGTCTGTGTGTTGCGTTAGTGGTCGAGCACCTATCTAGGTCCTCGTTCAGTGCCCTATTGAGGTCTCCTGCTACAATAATGTCCCCTTTCGCCACTTTGCTAAGTTTCCCGAAGAATTTGTCAAAAAAGTCTGCAGCCGTATCGTTAGGGGCGTAGATCGTTGCCAGTGTGATAGGAAACCCTCGTATTGCTCCTCGCACAATGAGGAACCTACCCTCCCTGTCACTAAATGTCCTGTCTAGTACAAATGGTATGTGGTTATGTATTAAGATGGCCACCCCTCGTTTTTTAACTCTTGCAGAGGACATGAAGTGTACCCTAAAATCTTTATCAAGGTATCTAGGGTAGTTGTCCTGGGAAAAATGTGTTTCTTGTAAGAATAAGATTTCTGCCTCCTTACGTTTATAATCCCTGAAGGCCACCCTACGCTTCGCCGGGCTGTTAAACCCCTTAACATTGTGGGATATTAGCTGGAGTTCCTTACTCATTGAAGATCATGGGTTGATGTTCCGGCCGTATTCTGATTCTGCCTTGGGCGTGGGGTTCACCTCTGGAGCCATGACTCTTCCTTGTGTCTCGGCTCACCTCCCTCTCACCTGCGGAAACAAAGGGGGGGGCACACAAAAGGGGAAACCGGGGGAGACATAAACAACACATATTATAATGTAGTATTTCTCGACGTCTTGACGAGATTGTCTTCACGCCGAGGTCTTCGCCTTTGGGTTCCCGAACTCCTCTCCAGCAGTCCAGGGTTGGCTTGGAGCGGGTGTCGCCCTGTCCAAGAGTCCTGACCCAAAGGGCTTCACTAGGGACCTGGGGAACCTCCCTCCAATTCCCTAGCGCGTGGCCCATGCGGACTTTGAAGCAGGTCACCTCCGGTCACTCTTGCCCCGCTCTTCTCCTAACTTTATTAACGAAACCTAACTAACGATTAGTGGATGTCCCCACATCCCAGTCCTCGCCTTGGTCTAATAGCTCTGGCCCCTCCTCCTCCCCTTGTCCTTTGTGATGCTTTACCCTCCTTATTCCTCCCCCCACTCCTTTCGCTATGCGCTGTGCCTACACCTCCCGTACCTACATCCTTTTAGTGAATGTGGGCGGGTTAAGCATATTGCCTTCTCCTTACTTCTGTCCTTCTGCCTGTCCATTTCCCTCCTCCCTCGTCCTCTGCTCTGCGCCTGCCCTTCCATCTTGTATGCCCATCGTCTATTCACCAACCACTCATCTCTCTAATTCTATGTAGCCTGCCCTCCTGCTCCTCCGCCCAACCACCCTGTCCTAGTGATGTCCGTCCCTGCCTCCTCACTCCTTTCTTACGCTAACCTCTCCTACCTTTCTATCTCATAACCTACCTTACCCTACTCGGCAACTTGCTCTCTCTCCCCTACCTTATAACTTCCTCTCTCCACTTCTGACCTAGCTCACCCCCTCCTGTCACTTCTCCCAGTCTCACTTCTGCCAGTCACCACTCCCTACTCACTCTGCACCTTCACATCATGCTCTCTCCCACCCTTATACAACCACTGTCCATTCCCTTCTACAATCTCAACTCACTTACTCTCCCCATCTCAGTCCCATATCTGTCTCCTTCCTGCTTTAGTGACCCTCTTGTGCTTCTACCCCGTCCTCCTTCCTTTCTTTCTCTCCCTCCTTGTGGCCTTACTTCCTGCTGGCACACTACCCCGTATCACCACCAAACTGCTCTCCTCGGCCTACTACATAGCCTGCATTCACCTACCCTCCCCTCTTGCTATCGCTGCTCCTTTGTCCTTGCACCGGTGTCTATACCGCTTAATTTTTAAATTCCCGCCGCTACCCTCTGCCTCGTGTGGTGTCCAATTCATGCCCGATTTGCCGATCCGGCGCTCCTTGGCCACCTTGCGGGGCCTCCGGCCTTGGCTGTCCTGGGTGCTGACGTCGTCTACTTGCGACGATGGGGTCCGTCCACGCGCCACCTCCAAGATGGCGTTGCTCCTTCCGGTTCCACCTTATGACGCGCTTCCGGGCCGCCGCCATTTTGGTTCCTGCGTCTCACCAGAGCGGAGGTATGGGCGCCTGCTCCTGCTTCCCGCTCTTCACTCTCTTCCGGCTCCTGCGCCTCACCGTGGGTTCCCGCCATCTCAGGTACCTTCGCCATCTTGGGGGGGGGGGGGTTTGCAGAAAGGATAGGCCTTATGTTTTTTGATTGTGATTTTTTTGTTTTTTGTTTGTTTTCTCCCGATTGGTGCCATCCTTGGCCCGGTATGTTAGGAGGTAGACTTCGGGTGTTCGGTGTCCACGTCTCTCCCTTTGGGGGTGGGGGGCCTATCTGTGGCGTGGAGCCACTGGGACCTGGGGACAACTTTTTAGCAGCTTATTTGAATGTAACCACTGCCGCAACTTTAACTTTTGGATATCTTCCCTTCATTCCTTTCCTCTCTGCGCCCTAGTGGACTTAGGGCCTTATTCAGAAAGCCTCGATAAGGCCCTTATCGAGCACTTATCGACCAAAATGGCTACTGGTATTCAGATAGCCTCGATAAGTGCTCGATAACGGCCTGTATCGATGCAAAATTTTATCTCCGTCCGAAATTCGCTGACTGAGCAGCGATCAGGCCCTTATCGACAATTTTCGGAGGGTTGATAAACTGCCGCTATTCAGAGACCCGCGAGTCGGGTGTCGCGGCCCATCGCAGCCCATCGCAGGCCTAAAAAACGATGTTCTCCCCAAATCCAATTCCCCACAAAATTGTTGGACAATTGGTGGGGAGATGCCTCGATGAGCTGCGATGGGTCGGGACTTAGAAGAAATCAGGCCCCTTTCCTGCCTCGGATTGATGCCGGGGGTCTCCGGAGCTGATAGCCATTAATAGCAGCTCCGGACCCCCCCGGCATGCATCCGAGGCAGGAAACATGAATGTACAGCAACTTCATTACCTTAGCGGCTAACCGCTAAGGCAATGCAGGGGTTAAACACCCGTGCCAGGCTTATAGTAATAAACATACAGTACAATGCAATACTGTGGCTATCGGTGGTGGGTGAAGGGGGAATTTGGCCCTTAGTTGCTGTTTAGGCATTGCAGGGGGGTTGCGAGGGGAGTTAACCCCTTCATTACCTTAGCGGTTAATACCGCTAAGGTAATAAAGGGGTTAACCCAACCGCTACCCACCCGCAATGCCTAAACACCCATCCTTAGGGCTAATACCCCCTTCACTCACCCGTAAGGCCTAAGCACCCACCCCAGACTGACTATACCCACCCTATACCCATTGAGTAGTATAGTGGTACATCATACCCATATAATAATAATATGGGCATGATAAGCCTCTATAGCACTCAATGGGCACCCTAATAAAAATACAGTAATACACAAGACACACAGTAATAAAACCTAACTATACTCCCAATAAACACACTTCACTAAATAAAATCAGTAGCCAGCTAATCCAATCAATAGAAGCAATTACAACATCAACAATGAATTAATTAAACCATTACCCAATCAAACCAATTAATCCCTAAAGCAACTCAAAATGAATAGTAACACTAACCAATGTAAACAATGAATTAATCCTACATTAATTAATGTAACCATTAAAAGACAAATAAATACATTAAAACTATCTCTGAAATATCCATAAAACACATTAGCTAACATAATATAACTTTAAGTACAAGCGAACACCAATCACAAACCTTTTAATACATTAACCATAAACAAACAATCACATCCACATCAATAACAAGCGAGAAATGCCCCCCAAATATTGGCATAATAATGTATTAATCTGTACCCGAAAGAGGTACAGATTAATATATTATCAGTCAATGTGCCTCCCCCAAAAAAATCAAAAAACACACCCAAAAAATAGACCTGTAAAAAGAGACATTTACAAACATAGAATATCTTACTTACCATTAGAAGCGGTGGCCCTCCGACTCCCGGGGTAACAGGAAGCTCACGTACCTTGAAGGCCTCCAACAGCATCCGATGCCATCATCCATTAGGATCCGGCTCAGGTACCCCAAACTTCTTTTTTCTTTCTTTACTCACCGTCTTCTATCTTCATCTGTAACCATTTCTTGTTGTTCTTTATCTTCTTTCTTCATCTGTCAATCCATAAAACCCCATGTTAAATCCCAGCCGATGCTGTCTCGTCAGCTTCTTGGGCTCAAATGAGGCGTCACGGCCTTAAATATGGCTTGTGACGTCACATTTACTCTCACAATGGTTAACAGCCACCTGATTGGCTGTTAAAACCATGTGCAGAATTAAAAAAAATTTTTTTTGCTGTGACGTCACTTAAAGGGAATGATGCCAGCCAATCAGAATGGCTGTGCTTCATTTACCTTTAACATGACGTCAGTAAATCCAAGATGGCCGCTGTGTCACAAGGTATTTCAGCCAATCAGATCGTGGGAACCAATTCCACACGCTGATTGGCTGAAATACCTTGTGACACAGCGGCCATCTGGGATTTACTGACGTCATGTTAAAGGTAAATGAAGCACAGCCATTCTGATTGGCTGGCATCATTCCCTTTAAGTGACGTCACAGCAAAAAAATTTTTTTAAGTCTGCACATGGTTTTAACAGCCAATCAGGTGGCTGTTAACCATTGTGAGAGTAAATGTGACGTCACAAGCCATATTTAAGGCCGTGACGCCTCATTTGAGCCCAAGAAGCCGACGAGACAGCATCGGCTGGGATTTAACATGGGGTTTTATGGATTGACAGATGAAGAAAGAAGATAAAGAACAACAAGAAATGGTTACAGATGAAGATAGAAGACGGTGAGTAAAGAAAGAAAAAAGAAGTTTGGGGTACCTGAGCCGGATCCTAATGGATGATGGCATCGGATGCTGTTGGAGGCCTTCAAGGTACGTGAGCTTCCTGTTACCCCGGGAGTCGGAGGGCCACCGCTTCTAATGGTAAGTAAGATATTCTATGTTTGTAAATGTCTCTTTTTACAGGTCTATTTTTTGGGTGTGTTTTTTGATTTTTTTGGGGGAGGCACATTGACTGATAATATATTAATCTGTACCTCTTTCGGGTACAGATTAATACATTATTATGCCAATATTTGGGGGGCATTTCTCGCTTGTTATTGATTTGGATGTGATTGTTTGTTTATGGTTAATGTATTAAAAGGTTTGCGATTGGTGTTCACTTGTACTTAAAGTTATATTATGTTAGCTAATGTGTTTTATGGATATTTCAGAGATAGTTTTAATGTATTTATTTGTCTTTTAATGGTTACATTAATTAATGTAGGATTAATTCATTGTTTACATTGGTTAGTGTTACTATTCATTTTGAGTTGCTTTAGGGATTAATTGGTTTGATTGGGTAATGGTTTAATTAATTCATTGTTGATGTTGTAATTGCTTCTATTGATTGGATTAGCTGGCTACTGATTTTATTTAGTGAAGTGTGTTTTTTGGGAGTATAGTTAGGTTTTATTACTGTGTGTCTTGTGTATTACTGTATTTTTATTAGGGTGCCCATTGAGTGCTATAGAGGCTTATCATGCCCATATTATTATTATATGGGTATGATGTACCACTATACTACTCAATGGGTATAGGATGGGTATAGTCATTCTGGGGTGGGTGCTTAGGCCTCACGGGTCAGGGTGGGTAGGTGATTAAGGGGTTAGGGACCATTAGAATGTTTTTTTTTTCAATATATGCTTTCTGGCAACGGAGGACAGAGGGACCTGCTGTTGTGGTAAATATAACTGTATTTATTTATTTTATTTATGTATGCGACTGCAGTGTTTAATAATGGGCAAATAATATATTATCCATATCTGGATAATAGTTAATTTGCCCATTACTGTACTGTATGGATTTGGGCAGGGGGGGGTGTGGGGGGCGTGTATTGATGTGTTTTTACATATTAATTTAAATATCCATTTCTATAATAGTGTAGAGGTGCAGGGGGTCTCCGGAGCTGAACCACGTTGGTTTTGTGTCCGGGGACCCCCTGCTTCCCGAGATACAGGCCCCATTATGGGGTGCCGGTATCCCTCTGCATTGAAATGTCCCGTGTCACGTGACCCTGCACCTCTACACTATTAAAGGAATGTATATTTAAATTAATAAATTTCGGGCGACATTTCCGCTGGGAGAGGCAGCTCTCTCAGAGCAGTTCTCTCTGCAGCAGAAATGAATCGATGGTTTTTTCCTTTGCAGAGGCTCGAGGCTCTCGCTGGCAGCAACTCGCCGGGTTTGGGCATTCTGCTATCACAGGTATTCGAGCCTTTCTGAATACCGTCATAGCAACGCCCAAAAAACATTCATTTTAAATTCCCTGGCGAATTTTTTTATGAATGTTCTCTGAATAAGGCCCTTAGTGTTCTGCTCCCATATGGGTTCTGGGAGTGGGCTCGTTGGATTAGAGACCGTAGGGGCATCACCCATGCCCAATTTGTGGAGGAAGGCTGCCCCCACTTCTACCTCCCTCATTGTGACCGCCTTGCCTCCCCTCGCCACAAGAAGGCCGAAGGGGAAGGTCCACCTGTATCTGACCCCCTTCTCTCATAGGACTTTCGTGATCGGTAGCAGGGATCTGCGGTGGGCCAGTGTCACAAGGGATAAGTCCTGGAAGATTGACAGCCTTGTGCCCTCGTATTCCACGACAGGTAAGGGTCTAGTTTTATGTAGGACAGCTTCTTTTGTTCTGTAGTGGTGCATCCGGAGCACAATGTCCCTGGGCTGCTCATTTTTGGAGCTGTATAGCTCTCAGGGCCCGATGCACGTTCCAGCGCCAGGTAGTCTTTAGGGGTGTCTGGTAATAGAGTCTCCAGCCATTTTGTTATATATTCATCACAGTCCAGGATAGCTTCAGGGACTCCTCTAATCCGGAGATTATTGCGCCTGTCCCTATTCTCCGAGTCCTCTTGGCGCTCCCGTAGTTCATTCACCTGGTCCTGGAGATCCATGAGTTTCCGATCATGCCTTTTAATTTTTCTGGTCGAGTGGTCCATTTTGGTCTCTAATGTACTCCCCCAGTCCGGTCACCTCTTTCTTAAGATCTTTAATCTACGCCTTAAATAAAGTCTATTGATCTGAATAGAGTTTGTCAAAGTCACCCTGCCTGGCTGGTCGCAGCGCCGGGTTGTCCTGCTCATCTTCCTCGCAGTTCGGCTCTGTTTCAGACCTGGCATTTGAATTAGGCGCCATTTCTGCTCCCGCTCCGCTCATCCTGGCACGGCCGAAGTACTCCAGAAACCATTTCTTTTTTGACAATTTAGGGCCTTTCCTGGACATCTCGGGGTGATGTGTGCTTTATTTGGGGTAAATGGCAGTAGTTTTGGGGATTGTGTTAGGCTTCAGCTCGTGTTTTCTGTAAAGCGAGGCACGGAGCTCCTAACCTATGCGACCATGTCTCTCGCCGTTGCGCATGTGCCTTATATGATTCCTTTTTTAAACAATACTGTATGTATACAGGTGCTGTTTGGATTGTCCAATATGGAATATGTAGTATCTCAGCCCGTGAGGAATATGTATCTAATGGTGTCCACCTGACCACCACAACTTAAGACACACTCACATCTGCCCAAACTGGTATTGCAAGATCCAATTCAATATAATAAAAAGGACTTATAGCCCATTACCTTATAGCTGCAGAGACAGTCCAGTACATCCAGGGAGTGCAATCCGCAGTTGGAGAAGATTTGAAGGTTTAGAAGATAACGGAGCACTGCCAAAATTATAGCCAACACTGGGCCAGAAATGTAAAAAATACAGGGCAACTCAGATATAAAGATCAATTTTATTGCAATCAGCAATAGATGGTTAAAAATGCACCTACACATTTCATGCCATTCCACTCAATCAAGGAGTAAAGGTGCAACAATAAACATACAAATTTATACAAACCAGTTTGCGCCATTACAACGCTGGGAATTACAGTAGAGGCAGCGATTATTCTAACAAAAACCAGTGGCAATTCCCCAAAAGACCCAGGTACACCCAGGTACATTCTGAATACATTTCCTTAAACTAGCCCCAGCATTTTTGCATTGATTAATGGCCTATCAGATTAACAGCGGGGGACCCTGGCAGTCCCATTCAAACTGAATTGGAATGCCAGGGATCCCTGCTGTGTTAATCCTATGTGTCGTTAGTCAATGCAGATATGCCTTAAACGTGCCTCAAACTAGCCCAGAACATACCCAGCACATACCCTGAATGTAACCCGGCTAGTTTAAGGCAAATGTTAGAATAAGCGTTGCCTCTACTGTACATCAAAAGCGCGCGACTCCAAAATGAGTCTCGTTGATGCGACATCCGTCCCCATTCGTCGAGCCGGTCAGGTGATGTAAACATTCAATGCAGACAACTTTAATCGATTAAAAATGAACAAGAACCAAATGAAACAACAGAGTAATAAAAACAAGTATAAAAACTGTATAAAAATGATTCTGAATCCTGCCACATTGTGAACAAGAAGTAAGAGCCTCTACCCAAGTATAGTGCAGAAATTGTAATCCCTGTAGGGGCCAATTACAAATCTACAGCCATATGTATCATAATCTCTTTAGAATATTTTATTTAGGGGATATGAGCCCTCCTAACTAGTTCTATAAAATGTCAGTTAATTTATAATATGTATGGGAAGTAATAGTGACTCTATATTAAAGTTTACAATTTAGGTAAGAATGTATTGTAACCTTAATTTCATCTCTATTAAAGACCAATATACTAAGTGAAATCACAAAAAACAAAATCTATTTTATTTTTATATATTAATAAGCCCTATATATTGGTCTAAATTGCAAAGGACAAGAATAAAAGAATCTGATAATGACTCTAATCTACACGAAGAATTGCCCGGAAAATTAATAATTAATATAACCTTACACACAGTCTATTTGAATGAACCTGCATAGATATAATCTATGCATATACCAGAATAAATGGAGAGATATATTCTTCCAATAAGTGTCAGAAAGAGGAGGTACAGTAATGAACATATGTAGATAGTCTGGGGCTCTTGGAAAGGAATCAATTTAAAGGAAGTGACCTAAATCCCAATCGATATTTAACCTTTGTGGCATTCTAGTTCTCAGGGAGGGTAAATATCCAAAAGGCTTCACGTCTATCTAGGGCTTTAATTCTATCAATGCTATGAAATTTGAAGTTGTCAATGCTACCCCTAGGACAGTTAGAGAAGTTTTTGGGAACAAGATGGTTCTGATCTTTTTTACGAATTAGTCGGAGATGCTCCACCATAACTCAATTTTTTAGGCACCTTGTGGACCTGCCACATATTGTTGTCCACATCCACACGTTAATAGTGTGACAGAGTCACTGGCTCAGTGGGCTGGAATGGAGGATATGTGTACCTTCCAGCACTCAACCAGTTAATCCTCCCTGGAGTTGTCAAGAACACCTGAAATCTAATTAATCAGCCTGGGCTGAACTCCTGAAAACAAGGAAGTGTTTGGTCACAGGCTGAGCCTGACCCAGAAAGCCAGAGGCAGTGAGAGAGACTGACCGGTTTACCCTCAGAGAAGGAGCTCCCCAGCTACCAAAGGCTGGTTAAAGAAGTTGGAAGATTGTGAAAGAAGCTGCTGAGAGAGCCGTGCTGAAGCAGTGTGAGAGAAGCTGCTGAGAGAGCTGTGCTGAAGCAGTGTGAGAGAAGCTGCTGAGAGAGCCGTGCTGAAGCGGTGTGAGAGAAGCTGCTGAGAGAGCCATGCTGAAGCAGGGACATTGCCAGATGGACTAAGATAAGCAAAACCCTTTCTATTGTTTACAAAGACTGTACAGTTACTTTATTTCCGATGCCAGGGCATGTTTTTGGCTGACAACCGGCTTAGCTGGTGGCCCTGATAGTAAGGGCCTGAAGAAGTCAGTAAGCTCCCTGACAGGGATAGGCGTTTTTTTATGTTTTTATTTTAGTTTGGTTTTCTTAAAGGGATGGTGGATCTGCGAATACATTACTTAAACCCCTATAAATAAACCCCACGTAAATAGAAGTAGTGTGTTTCCGGCCTTATTTGGGATAAAAGGGACCTTAACGTGATGTGGTTGTCACAATAGATAAACAATAAAGGTAGAATTATAGTTTATAAACGTGTGGATCTTCCTAGTAACTGTAAAGGTAAAGGTGACCATAGAGTTCATCCTTACAAATATTTTGCAACCATTGCATTTAAATGATCCTTTAGATCAGGCCTGCACAACTCGTAAAGCAAGAAGGGCCGAACTGCTCCAAGGAAAAAAAATTTGGGCCGCACGGGTAAAATCATTATCATCATCATCATCATCATCATCATCATCATCATCATCATCATCATCATCATCATCATCATCATCATCATCATCATCTTCATCATCATCATCATCATCATCATCATCATCATCATCATCATCATCATCATCATCATCATCTCTCCTCCAGCACCTCTCATCATCATCCTCATATCTCCACCAGAACTACTCACTATCAACCTTTGTGATACTCCCCATCTATCTCTCATACCCCCATCTCTCCCCCTCACCCACACACATAATACTCCCTCTCCACATCAAACACACAATACCCCCCTGCACACCACACATATCCCACCCTCCCTGCACCTCACATCCTTCTCCCCTCTGCACCTCACATAATTCTCCCCCCTGCACCTCACATCATTCTCCCCCCTGCACCTCACATCATTCTCCCCCCCTGCACCTCACATCATTCTTCCCCCCTGTACCTCACATCATTTTCCCCCTTCCTGCACCTCAAATCACTCTCCCCCTGCACCTCACATCACTCTCCCCCCCTGCACCTCACATCACTCTTCCCCCCTGCACCTCACACCACTCTCCCCCCTGCACCTCACATAACTCTCCCCCCTGCACCTCACATCACTCTCCCCCCTGCACCTCACACCACTCTCCCCCCTGCACCTCACATCACTCTCCCCCCTGCACCTCACATCATTCTCCCCCCCTGCAGCTCACATCACTCTCCCCCCCTGCACCTCACATCACTCTCCCCCCCTGCACCTCACATCACTCTCCCCCTCTGCCCCTCACATCACTCTCCCCCCTGCACCTCACATCACTCTCCCCCCCTGCACCTCACATAACTCTCCCCCCTGCACCTCACACCACTCTCCCACCGCACCTCACATCACTCTCCCCCCTGCACCTCACATCACTCTCCCCCCTGCACCTCACATCACTCTCCCCCTTGCACCTCCAATCATCCCCCCTGCACCTCCAACCACCCCCTTGCACCTCAAATGACCCCCCCCTGCACCTCCAATGACCCCCCTACACCTCCAATGACCCCCCTTGCACCTCCAATGACCCCCCCTTCACCTCCAATGACCCCCCCTTCACCTCCAATGACCCCACCCTTCACCTCCAGTGACCGCCCCTACACCTCCAATGACCCCCCCCACACCTCCAATGACCCCCCCTGCACCTCCAATCACAGTCATTTTTTTTTAAGGTGTTTTTTTTTTTTAATCTCATCGCGGGCCGCACAGAGAGGCCGGGCGGGCCGCATGCGGCCCGCGGGCCGTATGTTGTGCAGGCCTGCTTTAGGTAAATCAGATTTTTTTTATCAATCTTGAGTCTAAAAAGTCTTGGTGATAAAGAATTTGCTATAGTTTTAGCTCGTTTGAAGATTATGGGGCCTATGCAGGAAACGGTGCTAATGCCCATTCGCCAGAGGTTCAAACTCGGCATGTTTTGGCTTGTTACCCTCGCAGTATGCAGGAATGGCCGAATCCCTGCAAAAGCAACACGCCAAGTTGCCGGTGGCGAGATAGTCTGCCAGGCGATAACCTGTAAATTTAAGAATGTAAACAAGGCAGAGGGATTCCGGCACCCCATAACGGGGTCTGTATCTTGTGAAGCAGAGGGTCCCCGGACCAGAAACTAATGCGGTTAATCTCCGGAGACCCCCTGCACATCTACACTATGAGTAAAACACACATATCAATAAACAATAATTCATTACCGTAGCGGCTATCCGCTATGGTAATGAAGCAGCGGTTCAGCTCAGGGGTCACCCTGTTCACTCACAATATTATTAAAAATATATTAATGCTGCTTCATTACCATAGCGGCTATCCGCTAAAGCAATGAAGGGGTTAAGGCATAGTAGCATGTTTATTGGGGACAATTGCCCCCAATAAAAATTGCAATATACAACATGCACCCCCTGTGCCCCCAACAACCCATATACCCCCTAACATACAGTAAATATATGTAATTTTTGGGATGCACAGCAATGATACTATAGGAATTCGGTGGCCCTCGGATGTTCCCCGCAGGTGTCCCCGCTTGCCTGCAGTACCAATTCTGTGGCCCAAAAAAATAATTAAAAACCACATAAATACTTATAAATAAATACACCCCCCCTCAAAATAAACCATACAGTATAGTAATGGACAAAATTACTTTTATCCACATAAGGATAATAGTGCATTTGCCCATTTAAAATACATTTATCACAATACATAAAATGAATACATATTGCACTCACCCTTGTCCGGCTGCCACGATGAAGGCCATCCTCATCTTCATCACTGTCCATTCCCTTGGGTGCTGAAAAACATACACAAGAATAAAAAGAGCCAATGTAATGTCCCCTAACCCCTTAATCACCTTAGTGGTTATTAACCGCTACAGTCATTAAGGGGTTAACCCACCCTCGCCCACCACTTGGGAGGCCTAAATACCCTCCCCCACTACCCACAAAGGAGGCCTAAACAACCCGTGGCATATGGACAATACCCCCTTCCCCCACCCCTGTTAACCACAATAAACATCACTTTATTTATTAAACAATACATAACCCACCCCCTGTGCCCCCCCAAAAAAACATGATTTATTCTTTTACATACAGCGTTAATACTCCAGGCCCACGGGAGTCCCCGGTGGCCCTGAAGGGTGTCCGTAGGCCTCACAGTG